>NW_023605923.1:0-40001 GCF_013339745.2 Dermacentor silvarum
AGCATTATATAGGCGGGGTCTTCGCCAACTGGAGGTATCTAACAGAGAACTCGAGGTGTCATGAAAGGAAAAATTGACATCCACCCGTATAGAGCCCGAAGCTACAAAGAAAAGCCACGCAGGTATCTGAGAATCAGAGCTTAATAGTTGAACAAAAATTTGTCCTGATACAGCCTACCTGAGTGTGCACGAAGTATATATCACTTTGGTTTCTTTAGCGTGAACCTAAGTTCTGGTATATGATGGGGTCGAAATGCAAAAGCGCTCATGTAGCTGAATTTAGGTTCACGCCAAAGAAGCCGCAGTGGTATATACCAAAGTGGTATATACATTACTGCTCATATTACAACAACAAAAAATAATTGTGGAGAAACCATCGACGATGATTGTAAAATGTAAGCGAATCACCGAACGCTTCCAGAAAGCTATTCGCTTTATAGATGTAAATTTTATATACACCTCGTATTTCTTAGCTACTTCAGATTTTGAAAAATCGTCGATGGTTTCTGCGCAATTGTTTTCTTTTTATTGCGATAGCAATTATATGGACGCTCAAAAGCAGATTTCTGCCGTCGCCGTCGCCGTGAGGTTCCGTATGACGTCAATGGAGATGAAATCGTCGCCGCGCGCCGAACGCTGTATGTGCGAGTGAAAGGGCGCGAGGGGCGCGCGCTTTCACGGGGAGTGAACGCACGGCGGAGAACAAATGCGCGTTCTGCGCCGTGCTCGCTTAAGGGCTGCAGAAGTAGGCGTCTCTTTCCTCCTTTACAATCACCATATATGTAGAGCAAACGCGCCTTCTTCCGACGCGCGAGAGGCCGTGGGGGAGGGGGGGGGGAGGGGGAGGGAAGGGAGGCGACGTTTAGCTGCGGCACTAAGTGCCTATTTATATCAGAGGCTCCGGCAACAGTCACCAACGCCACACGCATTTTGAGCGAACGCGGACAAAACGCCGACGGCGTCGACAACAGTTCTGCGTGTTGGTGGTGCTGCTGCATGTCCAAGTTTATACAGCTGATAAAGCTAATATCATTACTCCGTATAGCTCTCTACAATTTTACTATCGCAATTGATGCTTCGCCTTTCAGGTGAAACTGCGACAACTTTTTGTAATATGAACAGCTAATGTTCGCGCGATAGCGAGTAGCACGTAATCCGTATCTCCGGAGCAAACTCATCGATTTAATTTTCTCAATGCTAGCGATGTATATTGCGTTCTGAAAGCCCCGCGAAGCGAGCTATAGTCGACGCATTGGGGTGGTTCCAAGGAGTCGGAAAGAGAAACAAGCCGATGCGAAGGCTCACATCGGAGCTCACGCTCGTCTGACAGGGAACGAAGACGGCGAGATTGGAAAGCGACACGCCTGACCACCGCAACGTGTGTTTTCCTCGCCGTTTTCTCACCGCTAGCGCGGGTGACAGCAGGCGCGTCAAGAAGAGTCTCGCCTCGCCCGACCGTCTCTGCAACCACGGCGATCCCCTCCGCCCTAACTGCCAAGCGACACCGGAGTGCGACCATAGATGCTCCGTGCGGGACCCGATGTCTTGTCGAGCCGTTTCCGCTGTGACAGTCCCCCCACGCTCGGAAGAAGCGAAAAGAAACGTGTTTTGCGGTTGCCGTTGTCGGTCGCACTTCCTCCCACATGTGACGTGGACGTGAGAGCGGGAGCTCCAGAATAAGTGCGCCGAGACGAAAGCGATGGGAGGCGAAAATAGATGTTGAAAGGGCACGGAGCCAAATTTTGGGGATCTAATATTCGCACTGTAGCGGGCAAAGGACGCACGCTCTGCCTACACTCAGGGACATTCTATACGTTCTGCCAGCCAAAACTAGAAGCTACACAAGTCGAACCTGTCTGGATGCCGAGTAATGCCATTTTGTGCTGCTCCTGACGTTGCGCTAACATTCATACAGCTGTCATCATATGATAGGGTCAATTCAGCAAAAGGAAATAAAGACGCAGAAGACACGCGTGCAACCGGTATTACCGTAGAGAAATTATGCCAGAACAGTATTGATCTAGTTAGATTGGCAGAGCGCTATCTAGGTGCGGGGTATGTAATAATGTGACGGCTTAATCTTCACGAGTGATTCTGATACACCGTGCTTTGTACCGATGAAGGAAGGTACAATAATTTAAAAAAAATTTTGCGCTCAAGTTTTTCTCCTTGGCCTATAGCCTGGTCGTGTACATTGGTCCATGCATGCACTGCTTGCATTAAAGCAACAAGACAGTGGTTGCCTTTCTCTTGTCTTGTTTAATATCATCGTTTATTGCATTTGCATTTGAGGTATCGAAGTGACAGGTGGGAGAGCTCAAATAACAGAAGCTGGCAGATGAAATATCTTCAGTAGGGAATCTGGAGGTGGTTTCATCTGCCAGCTTCTTTTTAAAGCCTGAAGGACACCTGATTCGTCCAGAATAATTTCTTAAGTCCAAGTATAGAAGGGGGGAGGGTACAAAGGAGAGGGAAACGCTGGTAAGAATGCAGGAAGGGTGAGATAAGTATGAAAAGTGTGACGGTACTTCAGGGGAGAGAACCCAGGCTTCTGCATGCTTCAGTGAGTGTCTGCGGACGCTTGCTGATCTATCTCCCATCAACCCTAATCTCGAGAAGCATCATAACAATGCCACCCAGTGCCACGTGACATCGCATATCATGAAAGAGTGCATGCATGTCATTACTCCTCAACATTGCTTATTAGCACCACTGCCGTCTGCAGCAGCTGGTTAACCTAGATGGACATGACGGGGCTTTCCCGCGCAGTTCGAAGACTAGCGTGACATGGGTGAAGGGCACCCAAAATGCACTGCCACCTAGCTGGTCGTCTGCGGTGTTCTTGTTCGCCGCGTGCAGACTGTGGCAAGGAGTCGCATTAAGCTCAGCCACGCATTGAATAACCGATCACGCTATACAGACTGTTAATTAAGTTAGTAACGTTTTTTTTAACAAACCCAGGTATGAAAGCTGAAGCAAATAACGATATCAACAAATAAGTGAGACTATCTTATGTCTAGCGAGGCAGCGCTTACAAAGGATCAGCGTATATCCTAAAATATTGGCTTGTTTAATTGTGTTATTATGCAGTGCCCTGTCATTTTCGCGAGCCGACATTTTTCATTACAAGAATTCGTTATCTGCGTATATTTATATAAAAAAAAGCGAATAGGCAGGGCTTCCACAACATTAAGTCAGAATGTATTTTCGCAAGTGATATGTTGTGGAGGTTATTCCCACTGTATTATCACTAACACGACCTAGCCTCGTTGAACTTAATAATTAAAATGAAAATATGTGGTTTTAAGTGCCAAAATCAAGCTCTGATTATGGGGCACGCAGTAGGGGGGTCTTTGGAATAATTTGGACCATTGGACCGCCTGGGGTTCTTCAACGTGCACCTAAATCTAAGTACACGGGTGTTTCCCGTTGAGCCTCCATCGAAATGCGGCTGCCGTGGACGGGATTAGGTCCCACGCCCTCATGCTTAGGAGCCCAAAGCCATAGCCATTAAGCAACCACGGCGGGTCCCTGAACTTCTTAATGTAGTCGTGAGTCGTGAGCAGTGTGGTAGGTAACACTGAATTTTTGTTTCGTAACTTAATCACGATCTGTGGACTCGGTTCTCAGATGCTGATATTTAGAAACCAGCTTTCTAGTAGGTCATTTAGTCTCGCTGAATATTTTATGCGGGCATGTGTGTTTAGCACGGCTTCTTAAAGGTCAATTAGTATGGCCTCTTTCACATTTATTGAGGAGTTCCGCTGAACTTTATAGTTCTGGCCTCTAGTTTAGAAGCAGGTGACAAGAAAAAAAGAAAAACATATATATACATATCCAACGTACAAATTAGAAACTATGTAAACCGAAGCTTCTATGAAACGGTTAATTACATGCTATAAATGTGCCATTTTGTTCGCTCCTGTTTGCTGTAAAGGAAACTAGCCTGCGCATGTGTACTCGCTTAACTGTGCTTCGCAATGCGAGAAATTTATAATGGCTTACGTTTACACATCTCTTCTTGTCTATTTTAAATGTACCGGGCGCTTCTTTGCCTATGGCCCGTTGTGGGTACATGCCATTGTATGGACATCCCCATCAACCACATGCGAATGCGCTTCGTGTCCGATCCCCCTCGTGGTTATATGTCATAGTATAGAAATCGTAATCTTCATCAACACGTCGCGATCATCTCAAAGAGCAAATTGGTGGCACGATATGTACCACCAGCTACTAGGCCAATCCCCCGTTGTGGGTATGTGGCATAGTATGGGAATCATAATCATCAATACGCGGAGACCATCTCAGAGAAATATTTGGCGTTGTCACAGTATTTACCGCCCACCTCTTGGCCAATCTCCCGTTGTGGGCAAGTGCCATTGCATGGAAATCATCATCATCATCATCACTATTATCAAAACGCGGACATGCTTTTCGGCGATCCTTCGTCGCGCATATGTGCCATAGTAGGAAATCATAATCATCATCACCACGCAGCCATCACGTCAAAGTCATCGTGTCAGGCCTAGCACTTGACCTGGTGGCACGATACGTACCGCCCGCTTCTTGGCCAATCGGCCGTTGTCGGTATGCGGCACAGTATGGAAATCATCAGAATCAACACGTGACGATCATCTCAAAGAGCTAATTGGTGTTGGCAGGCGAGACGTACACGTGTATTTGTGGCCTAATCGCAAAATGGTGGGCACCATGACATTCTCAGATTAGGCCACAAATGCACGTATACTTCTCGCCTGCCAACACCAATTAGCTCTTTGAGGTGGTCGCCACGTGTTAATTTTAACTAGGTGAAAAGTGTAAATGAGAAAATTGTAGAGCAACATAAGAAACTCCCGACACAGCTAGCTTTCGGTTGCTCAATACGTGGTGTATGAAAATGTTTTGCCGAGCGTGAAAGAAGCCCACGAATACACGCAAGATTGCCGCGCGACTGGCCGCTCGAGGCACTTTGCGTATATTCACGGGCTTCATTCACGGTCGCAAAAACACTCATGTAGCACGTATTGAGCAACGGAAAGATGCATCGGGAGTTTCTCATGTTGCTCTATAATTTTCTCATTTACCCTTTTCGTCTAATTGAAATAATTGAGACGTTGAATAATTAATTAAGACTAATTATCTTATAAGGCTGAATGCATGAAATAATTTGAGTATTTCCAAGCGATGACAAACAACATTACCTTGGTTCTGTCCAGCTACGTGACATTCACATATTTTTGAATTTGGTCAAAGTTAAGTGAAACACCCTGTAGACAACATGAGCAAGGCAGAAATCGCCCTTCTACGCCTTTTATTGCGAAAAGACACTAAAGGAAACGTTTTTGTTCAGCTAAAAAAAACCTAGCTATAGGTTTAAGACTGACTAAGATAATGAGAATGACGAAAATCTTAGCTCGGCACCTTTATGCTTCAGTGGGTCGGTGACGCTGATAGCGATTGTAAAACTGCGTTGTCGGTAAACAGCCTGGTCGACAATGGGTTACAACCCCCCATTGCCGATAAGATTTTTTCCAGTTCTCTGAAGACCACGCAATAACTAACACCTTAACTGCATTCGTCTACGGCCAAGCGTTCTCGATCTTCGTCGTCAACGGCAGTGATGGAATTTCCGTTGGCACCATCAAAGACGGCGAGCTTCATTCCTCGAGGAAGTATAACAGGCACTGGCGAACAGTTAAGTACCCACAGAGACGTGGCTCGGTTGCTAATTGACACAATACAGTGAGGCACTAAGATGTCTTTCTTAGCACACTGACCGATCAGAGGTTGAACGATCGCATCAAAGGAAGATACGGCAGAGACGGAAGCGAACACGACAACTGACCGCATGCACCATGGTTGCACTGTCAGTTCATCGGAAACAACCAGTGTGTCTTCCGCGGGTGGCAGCTCGTCACAGAGGGCAGGAACAACTTCACTGCTGACTGAAAGTTCACCGGTGCCACAGTCGACGAAAGTGCCACACTCTTGGAGAAAGTCAATACCGAGAATAACTTCGTGTGTACACCGCTGCAGAACCAGGAATTCAGTTGGGAACACCTTTCCGGCCAACAAGACGTGAATGACGCAAACTCCCAGAGGATGAAGTATTTCTCCGCTGACACCACAAAATATTGTAGATTCGTGCCAAGAAAACATTACTTTTTGGCCAATGGGATCTTTGAAGGAACGACTCATAACAGAAATGGTTGCACCAGTATCCGCTAAAGCCGTTACACATACTCCATCTATTAACACCGTTATCTTGTTCTTAAGCATCGTAACTGACGGAGGCATCAGAGGTAAATAATTTTGTGCGACCTCACCTCCATCGGTCGCGCTGGTTAGTTTCCCGGCGGTGGCGGTGGTGATAGCCGCCGTCGCGGTGAAGGCGAGCGGCGTAGTCGGGCGGACGGAGGTGTCAAACTGCGGTCAGAAGCGGGAGAACTATTGCGCCGATTCTCTTATCGTGAGGTTCTCCTGGAATAGGCGGACCAGAGATCGTTGTTGTGACCATTGCCGGCGCGAAGAAACGTTGATGGCGGATCGTATCGGGATGTTTCCCGGCGCCGACGACAGAACCGAGCTATGTGTCCGGTAGCACCACAACAATAACACACAGGAGGTTGGCGATATGCGTTGTACTCCTGAAAAGCATTGTCGCGACGCTGTGGGACAAATGCATCTTCACGCGGCTCCTGGTGTGTAGCGGCCGGCTGACGAGGATAGCTGAAGCGGCGTTCGTACCGCGACTCTGGGTAGTGATTGGGCTGCGGCCTCGGTGGCGAGCGAGAACTGTAGTTGTAGTCTTCTACGCCCGTTGCAGCGATGGAAACATGATGAGCGGGGGCTGGGATTGGCGCAGCATCATAAGGTGTCGAGTTCACGTGTCGGGTGAGCTCTTCCCGTACTATCTCACGTATTGTAGACGCGAGATCAAGGGACGTGTAGTCGTCAACACTCGCAACGGTAGTCACATTCGGTAACCGACCGAATTTAGGCGTGATACGTCGCATCTTCAGGGTCTCGAATGTACGACAATGCCGTATGACGTCAGCTACTGTAGCAAGGTTCTCTTTGCCGATGAGAAAGTGGTATACATCCTCGGCAATTCCTTTTAAGAGGTGGCCGACCTTGTCTTCCTCTGACATGCGAGGGTTGACGTTCTTGCAGAGCTTCAATATAGCCTCAATATACGTCGTGCACGTCTCGCCTGGCACTTGGGCTCTTTGCAGCAGCGTTTGTTCAGCCTGCTTCTTCTTCGCGACTGAGTCCCCAAAACACTCCGTTATTTCCGACACAAACCGATCCCAAGTCGTGAGGGTGTCCTCATGGTTGTCAAACCACACAAGTGCCGTGTCCGTTAAGAAAAACACGACGTAGGACAGCTGAGTTGCCGCATCCCAATGGTAATAGTTGCTCACCCGTTTGTATTGAGTGAGCCACTCATCCACGTCCTCGCCAGACTTGCCTCCAAATGTACGAGGCTCTATCAGGTGCTGACGCTGCCAGGGACCAGCCGCGGCTGAAGCAGGTACCGAAGGGGCCTCTGTAACCAGGGCAGGGGCTGCAGCTGTAGGAACTGGTACAGTCCGGGTTCCGTCTTCACCGCGAGACATCTCGACCACCAGCGGCAACGGCGGCAGTCCAGCAAGGCGGCGACTTCGGCGCAGATCAGGTGGTTGCAGAACCGTGTTGCGTGGTTGAGTACCCAGCACCTCCACCACAAAACTGTTACGGATGAGGCGTGTTTATTTACAGGTGATGGATGAGAGTCTAGGAAAGCAGTCCAGCCGCGGTTTCTTTCTGCGCTCCGCACACCACAGGATTCGTCGTCCTCCTCTTCTTCCTTTCGCCTCAACCAAGGCGTTACATTATATATATATATATATATATATATATATATATATATATAGGGACAACCAACAAAAATTGTATGGAAAGGCAGGAATTGCAATCAAGTATCAAGTTGTGGAAAGTCACCGAGGATTGCAGCATGGATGACCACTCCCTCTAATGTTGCGCGCGCTTCATATTGTTACGGGGTTATATATACAATGGACATATATTTACAAGGTAAGGCGCACAACGCTACATCACTGGTTCAGAACAGCACGTGCACAACATAAAGCCACGCCGTCGTCATCGTCCAAGCACCGACCACAGGATCGCCGCTCGTGACAATATTAAGAGCATTGAATGCCGATTGGAAAGTACTACATTAAATTTTGATTTGTCTTGATTCCGAAATGGGCAATAGGTGCACCAGACGGTCGCGGGGCTGATGTACGCGCACGGCACAATGCTACTAGTGCACAATGCAGGAATTTAAAGACTTTCGAAAACAAATGGAAATGGAACGATGAATCTAGGCCTTAAGTTAAGCACAATGAAATCAGGAATTGTGATCTGTGCAGAAGATACGAGTGGTGACATGGGATCAATTCATCAGGAAGTTATACCCATAGTCTCGTAACATAAATACCTTGATAGATACATAACTGAATAATAGACCTACTCCAGCGTCAACAAATATAATCTAAACGTGAAAGGGAAGCGGAATGCCATAATAATGAAACAGTGATGACTTCGGTGCTACAATAAATACGACGTAGTGCGAGGAAATTGGAGAGGGAGTATTTGTGCCAAGCATAAGGTTCGTATATGCAATCCCGTGCTGTTAAACAGACATCCTGTCGGGGCTGAAGGCCTTTGGAGGCCCAGGGTAAAATGACAAATGAGGCACTGCAACGTGTCTTGGGTCGGGCTTTTTGTAAAGTCAGAGAACCACAGATGAAAAAATTTTGAAAAAAAAAGACTAAGCATTGTCGGCTCAACTGCACTAAAGTGCACCAAACTCAGAAGTGTGGACAAGGAATCAAGGAAGAGAGCAAGAAAGTTGACAACCAAGTACAGTTTTTTTGGAAATACGAATAGACAATCAGGAGTCACGAAAAAGAAACTGAGAGAAACAGAGACGGTAAATTCAATGCCAAGGATGGAAACAAAAAAAAAACGCCTTTGAGATTTACAAACACCGCAAGAAAGAAATCTGGAGGCGAAATCTGTATGATAACGCAAAGGGAAGTTCCTTTCTGTTTGCGGCCCGAGCTGGCTTCCTGAGGACAAAAACAAACCGGAGCAGATATGCGTGACATGAGCCGGGACGTCTATGCTGTAAAAAAATCCCGGATACGACTTGGCACATCGTACGCGTATAATGGATTACCATGACATTCACCCAGGGAGGTGTGTAGGGAGTGTCCATTTTCCGGAATCATTGAGATTCAAGGAAGTTGAAAGGAATAAGTGTTCAGTGGTCGACATAAGTAACTGACTTTTCTTAGTCCGATGAAGCGCGAAAAACGGACAAAGGTAGGCGAGACGTACGGGAAAAGCGCATTGTCTTCTGTGAACGTTTAGTGCAAAGGTTTCCTCGAGCAACAGAATGCGCGCAGGCGTAGTAACAGACGATTAGCGTATTGGCACAAACAAAAGCAGCGAAGGGATTGATAGAACGGGAATCATTGCCAGCGTAGCTAATTGTGGAATATAGTGATCGAAGCTTTAAATACGAAAGTTAAGACCGACATCACATATGCAAAAGGCTGGGTAGGGATAGGTCAAGTAAAACTGGAATAAATAAAGCAGGCTAGTTGATTATTTGTCCCCACTCCGTTACAAAGGCGATATCGATAAACAGTATCGTCATCATTTTTGAAAGCGATCGGCGAATGGCAGTGTGTTTATAGTCGGCCGCCAGTGGTTGCATTTATTTGCGTAGCAGTCTGAGCACCGTTCGAGGCTTTACTGAGTAGCCATAAGTTGGCTTCGTGAAAAGCCCACGCCGAATGTATGTTCAAAAAAAGAAAAAAGTGCGATCCATATTGCAGCCGTAAGTGCAGCGGCGTCGCACAAAGAACCAATATAAAGTGCACCAATCGGCTAGACGCGACAATTTTTTCAATTATGAGGCACGCCGTAGTGGGGGACTCCGGAAATTTGGACCACCTGGGGTTCTTTAACGTGCACCTAAATCTAAGTACACGTGTGTTTTCGCATTTCGCCCCCATCGAAATGCGGCCACCATGGCCGGGATTAGACGCGACAGCCCGGTTATTATTATCCATTTCGGAAGATCAACTTACTTCTTTGCGCTCATTCACGTGGACTACTCGTGCATTTGAATATATTCTAGAAAACGTGCATGCAACAAGTATGAGCGCGGTTATACAGGAACTACACAGCACTATCTTCGCGATAACATCTCAACGACCCA
Source organism: Dermacentor silvarum (assembly GCF_013339745.2). NCBI lineage: Eukaryota > Metazoa > Arthropoda > Arachnida > Ixodida > Ixodidae > Dermacentor > Dermacentor silvarum. The sequence continues at coordinate 10,280 of NW_023605923.1, forward strand.
AAGACACCCCCCCCCAAAAAAAAACAAAAAAAACACGAGAAACCAACCACAACTAAGAAAACAATCAGCCATATGTGGAATAACAATTCAAGATAAATAGGGGCTCCGTTCGGTTCTACACTGGCATCACTAAGTCATGGTTGAAACAATCATTTCAAATTTGGAAAGTGTTGGTGAAGGCGCCACTTACACAACATTTCGAACTATTGCTCCTGCAAAATATGGTTATTTTTGAAGAAATGCGGAAAATATAATTTTTATTGTATTTCGGTGCCACTAAATTTGCACAAACAATTTCTTTCTTATATGATTACCACGTGTTGGTAATCATATGATTACCACGTGATATGAGCCCGCACAGCCACAGCAAATCGACTGCCAATGTTTTTTTTTTATTTCTTTTCAACAAATGATCTCCAAATTCAGTTCTCTATCTAAAATGCCGAACACATGGATGGGCCGGTGTCAGCTCGCTTCTGATCCTGGAAAAAGGCGTCTATTATGTCTGGACAAAGAGATAAGAGCCATCCCCTCCGTACAATAGTCTTTTCCACCTCTCTTTTGCCGGCGCGTTCCGGAACCCCCGCGAGCGGCGCCCAGATCCGTATATGCCAGGTGCGTACGTTTGTTGCTCGAAAGTTGGCAGTGGCGAAGATAACTTTCAGTTTTGTGTCCGCTTCAAGAACACATCCACCTTGGCCAGCAAACAAAAGCGAGGGTCCTGAAAATTTCTGGAATCTAATTCTGTCTACCGTGACCATTCGGTGCAATGCACTATCCTGTCAGATAGTTGTCATGCACCAAGAATGTACCCTGCAGAGGAAGCGACATATCCTGAGAAAATCGCGTCAATATAGTCGCTATTGTAAATACACATTACAAAACAGTCCCTCTTCCCTTTTCTTGAGGTATTGTAAGTCGCCTTTTTTTTCCTTTTACTTGCTCACTATTTCAGTTTTAGCCATTGTTCAAGTGCCAGTCATCGCAGTTGCATCAAGCCCATTGCCCTCTTTCCACAGTGAAACCCAAGCTGACGTCCACGTCGCCACGTTCTGGATAGTTAGGGTGTTGCGTGTCAACGATATATTTCAGCTGAGTGAGCCTATGATAACATTATATTTATGCGGATTTGTCGGAAAGTAATAGTGGCCGTGATTTCTCCCAAAGTGTGTGCGTGTGTGTGGGGGGGGGGGGGGGATGACCACACCTGGTGGGCGAAACGTAGTTTGCGTGAAATACTGTTTGTTGTGTATTAACCTTGCATCCATATCACAGCTCCTTGCAAAGAGTTGCTGCTCGAAATGTAGCTATGTGAGGTGCCCGGGTCCATTTTTTTGTAAGACTCCCTCAATCAGTTACTATACACGTGTGCTACACAGACGCGAGTCAAACGGACAGGGACAAGTATACGGTGGTAGCCACGAACCAAAATCGTGTGATAGCTGCATCGGTCAGGGCAAAATCTACCAGCACATCAGAAGCCGCAGCGATTGCACTTGCAATTAGGGACGCGGAGGATAGGGACGTATCTGCTGCCATACTCACGGACTCACAAACCGCCTGCCGCCTGTATCTCTCCGGGACGGCGCCGCGCTTAGCACTAAAAATTCTAGGGAGTCAAATTACCGGATTCCACAACCTCACTTGGTGCCCCGCACACGAGGGCATGGAGGGCAACACAAGGGCGGACCGGCTAGCTCGCGTACTAAGCATCCGAGCTGCGGACCGACCCAGTGACGAGCCTCCCTCTACACCGCGCGACATCCTCGAACACCAAAGACAGGAGCGGAGGCAATATGGGCGCCCTCATCCTAAGTTAAACAGTCAAAGGCGAGGAATTGGCGCCGACTTCAAACACACACATACCCAAACCTACATACACTTAGCCGTATTCACCAAGCACGATACACTGACGAATGCCCGTGGTGCGGGGACACGCCAACGTTACCGCACATCACGTGGATATGCCCAAACAGACCGAAACATATTAACTCCACACTACTAAAAACACAAGGTTTTAACAGGCAGTGGGAGGCGCGGCTTGCGGACGAGGACCAGGACAGCAACTGGCTCTCCTGGACCAAGCCCAGCGAACCGCTCGTGCCAGTGGAGCCCTGGACTAGCGGCCCCAACCACGGGACCTAAAATTTCAATTTATTCATTAAAGTTTCTCTCTCTCCCTCAATCAGTCGCGAGAGAAGCCCCATAACTGCAGCAAATGAAGCAGCTCGAACGACACTACGTGGAGCTTAGTGATTCTACTGCACGGAACATTATTTTTCAAACTACGCGGCCTTATTCCAGATTGTAGGGCTTGAATTCGCTGCAAATTTTGCACAAGTGTGGTACATCAATGCGCACCTCTTCCCATGCTTCGTACTGTGTGACGAAATTCTTTTCAGGGGTCGGTGCCGGCAATACCCGTCAAATCTAGTTTTATTACCACGTTCCGCCATTTTCAATCCCGCAGCTAGCCGTCGTACGCCTTGGCGGCTTTGCTTGTGACTACTGCAAGATGACCGGGTGCTGCGTACCTTAGCGGTATAATCATGATAAAAGTGGCTGGCGAATGTTTTCGCTTCTGATAGATAAATAAAGGGCTTTCACGATTGGCGAATAACAAGCCCAGCATTAGTCCCCAAAGAACGCCTCGTGCGTGTACACCCCTTTTACTTTCCCGGCACACTTTATTCGTACAAGTTATCAAGCACATACACTAGAACGTTTCTTGTAGCAGACATTTTAGTTTCCTGGCAATAATTGCAATTTGAGAAAATTTTGTGGCTCTATGTGCTCTCTTAGCTGGCGCTTTTTCGAGCCTTACAAGGGAAGCCTAATATTTTTTTCGCCGCACTTCTATGTACATAGAGAGAGCCCGAAAGTAGGTCCGGCAAGTTTACAAATACCGAAAGTGACGTAATTTCTCATAACGCCGCTAATATGTGTACATTTAGGCAACATCCTTTATTGCACACACGGTGCGTACAATTTCCAGTTTGCTGTGATATTTTATTCTTCAGATAAGTTCGAGTTGCTTCTTTTGCATGTCTGTGTAGACCGTTTTTTCAAGGGCGCCGCCATTGCGTAGGCAGTGGCGCCATCTATGAGCAGTTGGCTTGCTGGCTTGGGCGAACGCCCGTGTTGTATGCTGTGGCATACGCTCGGTGGCAGTTTCTGGTGGATTTTTTTCGCACTCGCGCAGTGTATTTAGCATGTAATGGTGTCTTCTACGTGGAGAATGGTCCTGTGAGGCGTAGGGAAGGAATTTAAGTCTGAAGTAATTAGGCGGCTTTAGTAACTGCTGGTGTTAGGACGGACGAAGCACCCAGCGCGAGATGCGCGCGTTTGTTTGAGCTTACAATCGGCCTCGGATATCAGTTAGTATTTCTGAAAATTCGTTTCACGAATGTTACCTTACTGCAGCATTCTCAGCACTGTAATTCTAAGCTCTTGTTTAGGTGCGACGAGTAGTTACGAGACATTTGACGAGCCTAACAGCGTGGGTACCATTCTGCTGGAGACTAAGTCGTGCTGCTTACTTGGACAAGCGTTCAAGTTGTTAAGTGTAGATACACTGGACGACTGCCTTGTTTGCTGGGCAAGGTTTGCGCCCACAAATAAAATGGTTTGGTTAATACTCTAATAACCGCATACCGTACAGTGTGAATCACACTTTTCGAGTGGTCGAATGACCAGCTGCAGACTGTGCGAGAGCCCGAGGCAGTACTAAATGCTGTGTTATAGATCTGTTTGTTCTATATAGCATATGGTCCAAGTGGTCCAAGCATGCGGCACGACCATGCGGAGTCTTATTGCGTCATTAGTCCGTGTTCTGGTTTATTTTGTCGCAAAAGGAGGAGATATGAACTATTATTTTTTCAGTCTCCTAAGTTCAGTCATTTATGACGCATTCACCCACGTTACGAAAATTGTGTGCTTACAAATAGCTGTTGGATTCTCTTTATGCGATCCCCTTTGCATACTGCGCCTTACAGCGCAAAGGGGCAATGGCGATCTAAGCACGAAGGATTCTTTGTAGCATGTTGTTTTGCCAACCGCAGTGCTCACTGTGTTGAGGAAAGCCTTCGGCTTCTTGCAGGAGGCAAACGTAGACATAGCGATTTGAAGTCTACTAGACTTCAAATGTGTGAGAACGATGCCGGTGGTTGATGAAAATATATTACAAGTCTTCGTCGAGTGAAAACCAATACTAGCTAAAACTCCTCCAAATCGTTCCGCAGCGCGCGACCGGCAACACATTCAAGCCGCGCCGCGCCGGCTCACACAAGCCAGAGAGGAGGAAAGGCTCGTCGCGCGCCCTTTTCTCCTCGCCCGATGAAAAGGTCTATACGTGTTGGCGTTTTATCCGTCGATCGTTTAGTCTTGCTCGAGCGAGCTTCCTTTTTTCGAACGCTTCTAATCAATAACAGGTCCAGTGCCAAATATAAACTCAAACGCAATGACTGTAGAACTGCACCGCGGTCACAACCAGTCTTACTTTGTGTAGAGCTTCAGTGAATCTCTCATGAGCTTCGGCAACTGAGGATGCTCCACAGAGTGGGTGGTAGGCGAGGGAACAATTCTTAGTGTTCGCAGGTACAGGCGCGTGACGCTTCCTGTCACTGGATTATGTATCGGGTCCAGAAAAAGCACGAGAGAGGAGCCCAGAGAAAAAGTACAGAAAGGGGGAGTCATTAGAAGACTTCGTGATGACGGTGATAGATGGCGTCGAGTGTTCTTACAGCGAAGCACGAAATAGGATTCCCGCTGGAGTACACGCCTCATAAATGACTCGTTTCGACGGTGGCAATACTTTTTGTCCATATAATAATTTAATGCTAACGCATTACCGTGAACAATCATCGTGAAATTGAATATGCCATAATTTTTACATGGCATGTAGGCACATTAAAACTGCACGGAACCGAAATTTTTATTCCCGAAAAATCTTATCCGATTAATAGCAACATTCGTAATCAGTCATATCGTACATGCGGTCCTTTAGCTTAACCTCTATGCTGCGGAGAAAGCCAAGATAGATCATTAAAAGGGCGTATAAGCAAGCCTTTTGACTTGCAGAAAATAGGTCACACGAGAGGTTCCTGGCGCTTGGCGTGCACTAACACGCTAGACGAACTCATTTAGGCCCAGGGAGTGGCGCAGTATAAAAGTCTAACGCAGAGTTTGACGAGCAGACTTTGATGACATCGGAATAGCATACGAAGCACAGAATCTACTGCGCAGAGATACAGAAAAAATAAGGGAACATCGCTTAATACCACCAATCCCCAGAAACATGCACCCGCAGTTTCACGAAAATAGAAGAATCGCAAGAGCGAGAGCTCTCCACAAAAGATTCAGTAGTGCCAGCTAGGGACGTGGTCTATGTGGACGCGGCGGAGTACACAAATAGAGTATGTCGATAGTTGCTACCAGTCTAGAGGGTGACTCCAGAGTTAGTGGCACTGTAAAAAGAGGAAAGGCTGAGGTAGTGGAGGAGGCTGCCTTAGCACTAGCAATAGCCCCCACGGAGGCCAACATCATAGTCAGCGACTCCAAGACTGCCGTCAAGAACTATGCCGTCGGAAGAATCTCGCCGGAAGCGCTAAGAATTTGTGCCAACTTTCATGAAGATCGAGATGTTTACATTATATGGGCACCCGCACATTCCTCCCTTCCCGGGAACAAAATAGCGCACAACCTGGCTCGAGAACTGACGGACCGAGCAGGTGACACGCAAATACTGGGTTTGCAGAGAGACCAGATGACCAGCGTTACCGACATCTCCAAACACTATAAATAGGGAAGTGCCCGTTTCCCCCCCGGCAGAATCCTCGCTAAGTAGACGGCAAGCGGCAGCATGGCGCTTGTTACAAACAGATAGATATCCGAACCTGGTGGCCTACCACCGTTACAATCCGGACCTTTACACCGATATATACAAATTCTGTCAAGAAAGGCTGGACCTACAACATGTAGTTTGGGCTTGTCCTCGAGCACCCACGCAGAATTAAACACATAAGACCAGATAGCAGTGGGAGACCGCGCTGCTCAGCTCTGCACCGGAAGACCAACTTAAGGCAATCCAGCAGGCTGAAGATGGCGCCAGGGCCCAAGGGCTCGAAGCGGTCACCTAGATAGAGAGGCTTAGGTCTCACAAATCTGCTGTGCTAAAACAAAGTTTATTCTACCTGCTCCTCCCCAAAAATATTCTCATCACGCCAAGCAAATATTTGAATTTGGCGGCGTGGGCAGTCTGCTACTGCGTACCGCAACATTTTCCCTCTTCGCGACCGAATTTAGTACAAACTTAAGAAGTTGTGTCAAAAACATTTTCGGCTTGTTTTAGTAAGCTTAAATGCAAATAACTGCCATGCGTTTTAGTGCGATAGCAATTATATGGCAACCCAGGCGCATTGCTGCCGTCGTCGTCACCGTGATGATTCGTATAAAGTCGAAGCTAGGGCGACAAAATCATCGCTGCGTGTCGTATGCTGTATATGCGAGTGAAAGCGTGCGAGGGTGAGCCGACGAAACTAGGACCTTTTTAAACAGCATAAGGGGGGGGGGGGGCGGGGAGCCATCGCACGGCCAAACCTGGATGAGCCATAACGCATTACGGCCAGCTTTTTGCCAAAGAGCGCAGCTGAGGGTCTTGTCGAGGGTGTCGTATACAGAAACAAATAAGCCGGCTGAGTCCTGAGAGTCGGGCTACAACGAATTTCGCGTACTTGCTGCGATAGGGAGCACGTAAAGACAGGGAGTGAGTTATTAATGTTTTCGCCAGATTTCCTGGATCTTCACACAACGCCAGGGCGCTCCCTTACGACCCTGTGTTTGAGGTTACAGTGACGAGAAGTGCTGGCGGTTACGCCTTGGGAGCAGTCTTGGCCAGTAACTGGTTACTAGTAACGCGTTACCGGTAACTAGTTACTTTTTCTGTACCTTGTAACTGTAACTAGGTACTTTAAAGTTAGAGGAACTTGTAACTCTCACACTGTTACTTTAATACGCATGAACTGTAACAGGAAATACAGTTAAAGATACTTCCTTTTTTATAATAATTTATCCAACAGCAGCACTCGTTAAAGGCCAATATACAGTTACCGCTTTCCACTTTTTCGGACTTTCTTCTGTCCCATATCCTCTCCACCTTTCGACAACACGGCTACCCTCGCAGTTTAGGAGAGGAGGTCGATTATATTTCCTGCAGAAGACCGAGGTTGGTCTCTAAGGTGATTTATGAAGACCTTTCCTTCGTCGAGCGGAAACAAGCGCTCAGTCTGAACCTCTGCTAAGTAAAGGACGCGACGTATTATCCATCAAAAGAGGGATGCTCTCGGATGCTAGCTTTGAGAAACAACTTATCCTAAGTTGCAATGAGTTTTGCAAATAAATTCCCCGACACAAGGGTGCATCAACAAAAAAGTTGGTGCACCAAAATGATGCGTACACAACGATTGCTGGCGTTGGGCGTGAGTGTGCCCCCTTTTAGGCTCCCTTCGTCTAGGGTTTTACCACGTGCAATTTTGAACAGCTGCACACCTTCGTACGTTCCTGTTAAATAAACACTTATCATTTGGTTTGTGATCTATTACATAAGTTTTTAGTAGCAGTTAAGGAGCATAGGTAACTGTAACTTTAACACTGTTACTTTTTACTGGTGACGTGCGCTTGACTGCTTGGGAGTATGTGTACTCGCGGCTTCCAATATAGATAGATAGATAGATAGATAGATAGATAGATAGATAGATAGATAGATAGATAGATAGATAGATAGATAGATAGATAGATAGATAGATAGATAGATAGATAGATAGATAGATAGATAGATAGATAGATAGATAGATAGATAGATAGATAGATAGATAGATAGATAGATAGATAGATAGATAGATAGATAGATAGATAGGCAGGCAGGCAGGCAGGCAGGCAGGCAGGCAGGCAGGCAGGCAGGCATGCATGCAGGCAGGCAGGTGCAAAGTCATTGATGGTGCCGTCAAATTTTGAGGATATGCACACAGCGCTACGGTGCTACGTTAAGACCTTGTTTCACGTTACAGTGACGAGAGCTGCCGGTGGTTACTCGTGGCAGTATGCGTTCTCGCTGCTTCCAATATTGTTAACATCTTATCATGATACTCAGGACATGTTTCCGGCATGAAAGAAAAGCGACAAGAATTGTCACTTTTAAGTGCGGCACTTCTCGATTGTTCAAGCAAATGTTTCGCAAATTTTACTTTATTGACGCGGCTACAATCAATCGATGCATGCCTGATTATCATGAACGCGTGTGTACTCCAGAACCTGTACAATAAAAAGAGACATTTATTTGTGTAAAAAAAGTTCTCGTCCTGAGAAAGCCAGCAGCGACGAATAAAATTACATCACTAACCAGTTTCACCTACCACAGTTAAGGTTGGAGGAAAGGCTTTGTTCAGAAACAGTGCTAGCGTTTAATTTCTTTGGTAGAGCACTATCTTCCTTTTGAATATATACTGTAAAATATTGATGCATAGCATATTGAGGCGTTAAACTCAATTTGGCAAGCTCCTCATAAAAAGAAAGCTCCATAAATATGCAATGTAGGTCATATATTATGGTAGCACATGCATCTACAGCACCATCAAGGCGCTCCAGAAGTGTAATGACATTTTCAAACGTCGTCCCTTTTTGCAGCCTTGCATTCCTTCACAAGTGCCTTTGAGGGAATAGCGGTGTTCCCTTTTCTACCCACTGTTCTCGTCCAGTGAGATGGCTCTGGCTCCACTGGAGGCTGCCGCTCGACCGCAACTCCGCTGTCCACATCCGCGCTGTCACTGAAATATAACGTTTCAGGCTTAGAAACAACTCCATTCAAAGTGTGGCAGCTGCATCTGTGGCCCTTTTTTAATATATCCTTTGAGCAGGCGATCCATAGGTACCACAGTCGCCCCAATAACAAAGATGCGAAACAAGAGGTAGTATCCAGAATTTTTTTTTTTTTTTTTTGTATCGAAGCTGTGTATGCCCAGGCGTAGCTCTCCTGGTCCGACCCCAGAAATCCTCCGGCGGACATACGCCTATAAAAAGCTACCGAAAACTCGCGTCTAGTTCATTTGGTATATGCTAAAATTGACATGCAATGGCACGAATGGGTCGCCAACAGGACTGATTGGCCATGAGATCAATAACATCAAATGCTCGTCAGCTGTGCCCGAATAACGATAATAAAATCACACGTGGCGCATGCCCGCATTGGCTATGCGGGTATGAGCCAGCGACAAGAAAGAAAGAAATCACGTGTGGCTCGTACCCGCATTGGAGATGTGGGTATGAGCCGCCGAGAGCCGGAGCGGGAGAGATCTCGTCGGCGTCGTGCCAGCCCATCAGCCGAAGATCGGGCCGCGATGCGGAGCGCAAGCAGCAATTTGCCGGGCCGATCCAGCGGCTCAGCTAGATAAAGACATAACCAATAATTGGAAACGACTTCAATGAATCGTCGGCAATAACCCAGTGATAAACAGCAGGGATGCACATTTCCGCTTCGCTGGTTTACCATATGTGCGAGGTGCATGAGCGGTGAAATTTTTTTTACAAGCGAAGCTTGTTTACGACTGGCCTGAACGTCCGTGTCTGTTCGTAGAAACTATCATCATCACCAATGGCTTGAGCGTCGTCAGTCTTTTGTCTTCTTCCATAGCTGCCACGTTGGCGCCTCTCGGCGCAACCGCGCGAACGCGCTCGTGCTCCACCCTTCGTCGTCGTCGTCTTTTTCCACAGCTAACTCTGTTGCCGCTCATCATTTCAGCGTGGAATTTCACTTGTGTCCTCGCAATGGGAAGGCCGCATTTATGGTTGTATTAGCCATTCATTGTCTTACGGGACGGACAGATTTAATTTTGAAGCAATTTCATTTTGAAGAAACGCAAGCGGCAAGGCCGGGCGGATGCTGCTAACCACGCCGCCAAACTCGAGACACCGAACCCAAGCGTTCGTGGTTCGACAAGAACTTGTCCCTTCTCAGTGTGATCCGTACCGACGAACAACAACAAAATGCAACGGAAGTGTTGAATGAACATTCCGTTACCAATGGAGAAGACGTTGGTGAATTTAGAGTTTGCGGTACGTGAAAGTAATCTTTACTCAAGGGAATACTGGCCTGCGTTCAGCACTGTGAACGGGTACGTATACCCTTCATTTGTTGTGATGGTGATAAGCTCCGCCTATCATCCATCTTTGCGAGCGGAAGGGCCGACGACTTTCATTTCTCTCTATGTATGAATAGTGTACGTAAACGCTGCAGCGTTTCAAAACAAATCTTTACGACGACCGGAATGTAGAGCCTAACTTACTTCATCCTCGTAGATATTGTGAAAATCATTGAAGAAGAAGGTTTGAATGACACAAGTATCAAGACATTAGAGTATATATTTGTTAAAAACAACCGATGAAGCATGCAAGCGTGGTTTAATGATAGTGCGGTAGTAGATAGCTAGAAATGCCGTGAAAACGCACACTATATATTACTACAAAAGAACCATACCTCTTTCTATGTGCTACAAAGGTATCGTTCGGCGCCAATACGCGCTTTCGTCTATCGAAACTTTCACGAATGTTGTCACCGAATCTACAGCGAAAGAATGTTGATGTAATCAAATTGCCTGCGCGAAGCGATTGTTCTTGAACATTCTGGAAACTACCCAAGCACCAGCCGTTGCGGTAGAATGTACGATCCGTGATTTATATAAGTTGCCGATGCGTTTGATAGGAAGACAAGATTTTCACGACCGATCATAGTGCTTTGCTGCTATCATTGGGCGTGGAGCGTTAATTTTCTTTCTGGAAATCAATTCTCCCAAGAATAATTCCTAACCTCACGCCTTTGCGATACGCAACAAGCGGAGGGAAATTAGTCGTAGATTGCCGTGAAGTAATTCCTGTAACTCAAAAAGGAATTTGGCGGTTCAACAGCGTCTTCTCAGTGGATAACAATGTTTTTCTGGTACAGTCGGCCGAAAGATCGTTACTTGATAGCTGGAAATTTCATTTAAATAGTAGGAAATAGATAGTTTGGTTTAAAGAAAGCATCTAGATTCCGAGCAAACGGCTGGATTTGTGTTAAACACTAAACCAATATTAACACAACATAGCTATCAGTTACGACGTTTAGCAGTACCATCGAGAGTTATTCACCTGATATTTACTTAGTCTATTTCCAGCGTTTGGCGGAGTATTTACCTAAATGGCATTCAGTTTATTACTATGTGAAAGACTGGTTGCCGGTGGAAGTGTTTCAATACGAACCGCAATACAAAACCGGAATGTGAAATCTAGTACAAGGCCACGCTCCTAAATTTCACTTGAAACGTTCCATTAAAAAAGGTTCCATCTTCCAAAATACTGGAACATAAACTTGATCGCGTGCGCTTGAATTACCTGAATGCCGTCGATGACATTGTGGTTGCAGACGAAGCTTGCGAGGGCTTCACCACGTAGAACAGGCTGCTGAACACGCACCCCATTAGGCACTTGAGGAACGAAGAAACGGAGCAATGGCTGACGGCGTCGAGACTTTAAGAAGGCCTCATGTGGACAGAATGTCTTCAGCGTCTTGTTCCGAACCAACCATTTGAGGAAGTAGCCGGCGTTGTGGTCATCAGCCTGGGAGTGAATAAACACAGCACACAGAGTGGCGTCATACAGCGCATGACAAGACCACGTTTCGGGAGTATATAGTCACAAGATATTCTCTTCAGGCGCCAATTCCGTCAACTGAAAATGTATTGTTGCCACATTTCTTGCATCTTTAGAAACATTCACCGAGGTTTGTCATGTGTACAGAACTGACTATATGCCTGAATTTTCTATGGAATTATCTGTTGTGACAATCATTGCACGACAATTGTTCTGAGAATTACTGCATGTCCAGATATGATTGGTTTATAAGAATGTATTTGTGAAGTCACTTTACAAACGTGGCGGATGTGAAACATTGTCAAAAACAACGAGAGTCAACGTGCTACATGTCAACAATTTGTACCAAAAAGAGAAACAGTGGAACGCCGAGCTAGAATCTTCAGATGTTCCTAAACATCTGAAAGCTTTCTAAAATAACACGCATCAGTCAATCAATTTGCAAGGGACGAACTCAATGGATATTTACAAGGTACACCGAGAAGGGACGACAATTTATCTTGTCTACAGCGTTAAATATTGGTGACGCCTCTAATGATGATTATATTCTATTTGCTGCTTCATTTAAGGTATAATTTATGAAAAATAAATAATAGTTTTATTTCCTAATACCGAATTTGTTTTCTAATACCCAGTTGTGCGTGTGTTTGATTTTGTTGTAGACCGTTCATCACGCTGACTGTCAAGAGAAATTAGCATTCAAACAATGTAGAAAAACTTAAGACATTGCTTAAATAACGTTTATGAGAAATTTTTATCAGAATCACAGCATATCGTTAAGACAATAAATGCCTAAATGTCTTATAGGGTTACATTACGACCTTCTCCCCCTGCCATGTTAAGCGCATGACCCATGGCCATGGGCGAAACTAAATGGCAAATATAGAGATGCAAGAGCTCTAAATTTATTTGTGCTGTAAAATAAAATAGCTTCGATTATCTTCCACTTTTGCAGAAAAAAAGAATCCTAATTTACACCAATTTAACTGTTATAAGCAGTGCAAATTTTGTTGTAAAGCAAAAAATATAGGATTCAGACGCAGGCAACGTTGCTGGATGTCCTTTGACATAATGTACATAATACACCGAGCAAGCCACAGCACGACGGTCTTGCCTGCCGCCCTTTGAACATGTTCGTTAAAAAAGAATGTTAGTTCTGTAATTCGCTTAGAAATTCGAGTATTGTGGTGACACTCCAATCTGAAACAGCTGTTCACGTCCAGGACCTTGACCATGGTGCGGCGTCCATTGGTGGTGAACGGGTTGTGCTACGCATACAGCTCTCGCAGTCGGGTGTCAGTGCAAAGTTTTTCGGCGGCATTCGACGCGAATACTTAGCACTGACAGTTGTGAGAGAGCAGTCCGTCAGCGTCAGACGGAGCAGCACACCTGCGCCATGACATCGACACGGCGTGAGAGAATAGAAGAGGGTAGATGCAATCATGTCGGGGCGACAAACGAAATAAACAAGTGAATGTCACTGTTTTGTGCACAATACCAAGATATCATGTCCCATAAGGCGCACCATAGCGGAAGAACACCGATAAATTGTGCACTTCTGGTATCGTTCAAACTGCACCTGTTTTTATGAATTTGGGTGTATTCTCAATCTAGCCGCTTTAGTCTAGCCCTCCATCTCAGCAGCTTTGCCACTGAGCCCTCTGTATACCAGCAACGGCTCGCTGAGAGGTTGCAGAACATACCCCATTAGGAATTCGAGGAGCAAATAAACCGAGAAATGGTTAACTGCTATCGCATCCTATCGCTGCTACAGTAACGATGGAGGCCTCTCGTGTTTCCAACTAGGGCACACACGCACGCTCGAGAGGAACGAACTGTTTACACAGCAGGCAGGGATCTAGCTCGGCAGTTTGCCGTGGCATGAAATGTTTATGAATGGATTGTCTCAATACCTGTGCAAGCACATGAGAGGAGCATACGGCTACGTGGATGCTGGCTCAGGCATCTTTGGGGCCGGTGAAAGACTGTATAAGAGGCACTATGTTTTGTGCAATGTTGCAGAGATATGCTGCCCAGCTCTGGCATGTTATTTTGATAGCATTTGCATCGACCTATATTTATCAGGTTTTCATTACAGAGCTACAGTATGTTCTGAATGAGCCAAAAGGTCAACCTACGAAGTTATGAAAATTTAACTCTCGTAAACTGCACAAACAGAAGAAAAGATTTGACATTCACGACGTCGCATCAACGTGACGGCACAGATGTTTGAAAAGAAAGTGAGAGTCAACATTTTTGGTCCTCATTTCTGCAATTATTACCCACTTATGCCAATTATTGCGGCGCTGAAGCCAACGCGTACGAGCAGGCCTTCGAAATCATGTTTTGACGTCCTGCCAAGAGCTCGAAACTAGTTGGTTACGTCGAGGAGGACGTCGTTCGCTGCTACTTGCTGAACACCGGCAAGCGATTTGTAAGGATATCGTGGTTTGAGAAGCGCGGACTGTAAGTACTGGCATCCTAGGAGGTGATGATACAAGTTACTGGCCGTGATGTCCCGATGGTGCTGCATACGAGAACCAAATATTACTCACCGCGATTGGCATGACTGGCACTGCTCACCATTGATGATATCAGAAGACCATATGCTGGTGTCGGTTGTGTTATAGTCCATCTCCAGGAGGGTCCTGCAAACGAAGATTGTTGCGATGCAGTCTAGTAAGCTACAATTGTTACAACGATAGCCTAACCAGACGCATTTAAAATATACGGATTTCAACGCTTGTCAAAGTAGAGAGCAGGACTTATTCCGCAGAAGACGGTATCGATGCTGTACGAATGGTGGACTTGCAGTGTTTCTTAAGCATGTTCGCTTGCTGCAGTTAAGCGACTACTGCTATCGGTGAGAGAAAAATGCTCTGTCTGACTTTGCGCAATGCCACATATTGAGCGGAATTCACTGGCACAATAGATAATTCAGTTGCCACAATATGTTTTGTCCCGACAAGACGTCCAGTGTACAAATATTTCTTCGTAGAGTTAGGCCGCCTCGATGCCACAGGCGACACTGTAAACTAGGCACTCTACCTAGGACGCATTGACTGTCCTCCCCACACAAGGAAATAGGTGCGACCTCGAACGGTTTCCAGTTGTCAGTTCCCGACACACTACACACGGTGAGCGAGACGGAATGCATTGTTGTCATTTAACAGCCTTCACTACCGCTGTACGCTGGTAAGAGTTTACGGGCGTGCAGAGTTCCGGCATCAACGAAACTCGCGAATAGAAGCAATACCATACTTTTTTGTATTAATCATTGTTTGAAAGTAATTTCGTCGGAAAATAACTTTCTTCGCACAGCCACAGCAACATTCTCGAATTTGTAAATTAGATGGTTAAAAAAAGATTATTCCACCCGTCTGGCATGTGATTTTAGGTAATAACTATCGGTCCAAAAAATACTCATGCCGTTGAACAGCGGACGTTTCAAGGGAGCTCACTGGTCGTCGGCATAAACCCTTGGCACTGTTGTGAAAACGCGTGGCCCTTGCTCAAAAGCGCGGCACTAACTTGAATAGTGCGCTTTATTCTCCTGGAACACTCCAGAAAGCAGGCTTTGTCAAGCGAAGCTTGTATGCGTCAGCTTGCGCCGGCGATGTAACGCTAAAAAAACCAGCTGCTCTCAGAGCTGTACAGGTCGTCGCCTGCTTCCACAGCTGGCTGTGATGCCGCTTATCATTCAGCGCCGAATTTCAGTTCTCTTCTGTCGTCGTAACGGGGAGGCCGCGTTTATGGGGGTATGAGTAATTGCTTAATCTGTATGAGCCAGCCAATGTCTTACGTAATGGACAGACTTAACTTTGAAGAAATTTCACGGAAATCCATCCACAAGGAATGCGCTCGGGAAAGGCGTCGTCGTCGACGTGCCGATTCTAGCGTGACGGCTTCCGAAGCCCAGGCGAAACGTCAGCGAAGAGCCGCCGACCTCCGAGTTGCGGGAGCGCGATGTTGAGGCCAAACGTCAGCATCGTCTTGCCCTTTAGGAACCCGATAACGGTGGTGCACGCGTGGGCAACGCTAGGGCCAACTTCCCCGGTGCGACGGTCATGTTTCAACGCAATTTTCGCAAGCGGAACTTCGGAGCCAGCTGCAGTGCGTGTGACCAGTTGTGGTTCGAGCACAACGTGGTACTCGTCAGTGCAATTCGTTCAGACGAACACCGAATAAACAGAAGACAAGCTTCGCTTATCCCCCTTTCCTCGATAGGGGAAGAGCTACTGATAATTAGTATCCTTCCTGGGGAATGTGCCCACGATGCTAGTGATTACGTCAGCCAGTCAGGAACAGAGCTGACATAATTTTCTGGAGAATATAGAGCCCAGTGTGCACAATATCGATATCATCCCCTTGCTACTAAAAATTGCAGAAAACTTCCGTTCAATCGGCGACATGTGGCGGGTGATTAGAGGCGAATTATCGAGGAAATTTCTTGCCTGTTTACTGTTCGGATGCAACCTTTCAGGGCAGAATTTATGAAGAAACCACTGTACATCTACAAACTACAAGAGGTTACATTGAAGTCACAAGTGGTTGAAAATAAGCCAAACTGTTGATTACTTAACCGAGCCGAACACGCAAAAAGAAGTCGTGCTCGTATTGTAATGTTTCATGGCGCTACTTATGAGATATGCTTAAACTAACGTGAAACAGCTTGATATTTTTTTCTTCTTTTTAATCACTGTAGATGGCACCTCCAACAAAAAAGGGCAGTCTCATTATTTGTTTATTTTAAAGCTTTTATTTCGGGCACTGCATAATAAGAGTCGTGAATGATACAAACAAAAGGAGAATGTACGCTTTTATTAGCGGGCAAACCTTGCAGGGCCCGGACCATTTGTGCGCGCCTTCTTGCCAGAAAAATAAACTAAATTTACTGCTCCTACATAGTTTCAATATAAATTTCGGATGATTACATTTTTGTTTAATCTGAAAGGAAGGCTTGCTGTTTGGCCATTAGGAATTTAGGAGCTTCAGCTTTAACAGTAATAGTCTGCGTAGGTTTGAGGGCGCGGCTTAGTATTGCTGTAAAACGCCACTTTAATTAAATCATAAGCCATCGTTTAATTATCAAAGGAAAACTATTATAACTTGTCTATTGCATATAAATCTCTAAACATTATTCTCAATTGAAAGGAAAAGGATAGGCTGGGTGATCATTATTGAGTTTTCCGAAGTTATTAAAAATCACCCGTGGCAGGTAGCATAATTGCACTGCTTGAGCTGGAAAATTCGAAGAGAAATTACGAACACGAGTAATCGAAAGGCATACTAAACTAACAAAATTTCACTCAATAACTTCCTAAATAGTTACTGACGGCACTCGTATGGGAATTATCGACCTATTTTAATAACATGAAAATGCGGCAAATAACTTGAGAATGTCATAGCTTCTCATATCTACTCTCACCTAAAATTCAATAACTATTTGTTTTCTAATCAGCGTGGTTTCATGGAAGGCTAGTCATGTGACACGCATTTATTTTAATTCACAACTGACGTTCACTTTAACATGAACGCTGATTACCAAATTGACTGCCTCTTTCTTGATTTCTCTAAAGCTTTCGATACGGTACCCCATTGCCATTTGATAGCCAAGTTGTCTGCCCTTTGTTTAGATTCATTAACACGATGGTGGCTTCGTAACTTCCTGTCGATACGTCTGCAATTTACAGTTGTGAATAGCTTTTCATCAAGCATTTTCGACGTCTCGTCCGGTGTCCCTCAAGGCAGTGTCCTCGGTGCATTACTCTTTTTAATATACAATAATGGTTTACCCTCAGACATATATCATCCTCAATTAGGTTGTTTGCTGACGACTGCATCATCTACCACCATATTAAATGTTTTGATGACCATTCTACTCTCCAAAATGACATTAACTTTACTTATATTTTGTGTGAAACGTGGCAGATGTCCCTTAACGTCTATACATGCAAGTTAACTTCGTTTAGCCGTTAACGCAATAACAAAGTGTTTCACTATTCGATTATTAATACGATAATTAGTAATACCCCATCCTACAAATATCTTGGCGTCCACCTTACACATGACCTTTTCTGGGCTACGCATGTAGCAGCCGTGTCTTCTAAAGCTTATAAGTATCTCGTTTATCTGCGCAGAAACTTGAGCACACATTCTAACGTAGGGAAATTAGCATACCTAACCTTTGTTCGCGTGCGACTACAATTTTCTTCCTCCACATTCATCATATCAGGATTACCTTATTGGCATGTTGGAAGCTGTTCAATATACAAGAGCTAGATTCATATCGCGTAAGTACGACCATCTTCCTAGCATTACCCCAATAAAAAATAAAGACATTTCACTTCACTCATTAGAAACTCGCCACATGATCACTCTTCTCTGTCTGTTTCACAGGTACATTTACATCAATAAATGTCACCGTCTGCCAGTTCATGCCCCTGTTCGCACTCCACAACGCATTCTCAACACGCTAAGTTTCATGCGCATACAAGGTCAAACGCAGGCATTTAACTCATCACTGCCTCGCGCATTTGCACATCGGAACAATCTTCCAGACCACATCGCATCCATGGCATACCGCGAAACATTTCATGATCACCTGAATACGATCTTTTACAATATTGTATAATGATGTTCCACTGTACTTTTTGTAACTTTTATTTCGTTACCTTTTTTCGTAGTGAATTTTTTTGTTGTGTTGAAATTGTTAACCAATCTTACTCAATGCCCTTCATTTGGCCTGTAAGGTATTATGAATAAATAAATAAATAAATTTTGTAATTTACGAATTGTTGCCTGTGATATTGCAAGAAGCATTCACTTGAAATGCATCTCCAGAATGACTCCAGTTTTGAAATATTATTTTCCCAAAGTCTGGAACAAAATGCATAGGCGTTCCAGTTACTTTTGTTCTTCAACGCATAAAAAAAAACGTTTTGTTGAAAGTGTAAGTGGCACAACAGTGAATTTTTGTGGCACGTTTGATGTCGCATATCTGACATTATTCTGGAAATGTATTCCAATTGTATATGCCTTGCAAGCTAACTGGCTGCAATTCACAAATGACAATAAGTTCCGTAAAGTCATTGATTAAGAAGTGAATTAGTGGATTTCATTATTTAGTTGTATATGTGTTTCGATTTCTGGTGCACGTAATATCCGCCTCTCTGAATATTCCAGGTCAAAGGCTAGAATTAGTTTCTGTACTGAATTTATCACAGCAGTCGCCTTCCATTGGCTGCCTAAAATGACGGTGCCGGAGAAACGTGTCGGACGGGTGGAGGACCATGTTTTTAACAGGTGCTCTGTCGGGGTGAGATGGGAGGCAGGCTATTTCTGCAGTCTCCCTGCCAAACACGCTGAGAATTTTACGCACTTGGGGAGTTATTTTATTGAAGTGCGATGGATACAGCTTTTGTGCACCACTGGCGAAAGAAGCGATGGTTTGCCTCGAGGACGGATCAAACTTCACCAACTGTTCTGCTATGTCGAACCCAGCATATCACAGTACGTGCGTGGCTTGAAATAAACTGATTCTCACAGCAACAGCAGTCACAGCAGTTAGCCACATCAGCAATGGTCGTTAGAAATGCCAAAGAATAATACCGCTGTCACACGTGGCATTCGGGATCATGCGCTCTGCATTGAGCTTACCGGTCAGGATTGGCGTCTCTTTGTGCAAGGTGGCGGTATCGCAAACAATAAATTTGATACTTGTCGCACTCGAAAGCGGGAGCTGCTAACTGCAGTCTGTGGCAGCAGCTAGCCATGTTAGCGAATACAGTGATATTTTCATCAGAATAATCCTCACTGCAAACGTGACACGTACGTAGCTGACTACCGGGAGTTAGCCCCATTAACAATCACACCATACCGAAATGCAGGACCACCCGGCATGAACCATCAAGGGCCCGGGCCTGTTTGCACACGCTGTGAAGCGACCACGTGGAGAATTCCTCGCTGCCGAACACGCCGACAAACATGGTGCCGAACTGCCGTGACTAGCAACAGACTACACGTGCACTGCCATCGCAGCTGTGTCGGTCGCATATCCTCTATCCTTCCTCCTCGCCCACAGTCCCCTTCGCATTTTCACGCGATTATTTTCTTTTGGATGATTAAGGCGGCTTCCTGCTTCATCGGCTCACGTTTACTCGTTTCTCTCACCCATTCCTTTCACTCTCTCTCTCTCTCTCTCGCGATCAAGTGATTATTTTCCATGGGCAATTATCCGACCACGTCTACAACCATCTCTCTCCATCTAAGGCTCAACCGCATGCACGCGATATTCAAACGACAGCGACAAGCGACGCGACAGGCACACCCTGTCGTGCTGTCGCGTCGCAGCGTGGACGCCGTGGAGCAACCGCATGAACGCCACATCGCGAAAAAGATTAGCGACAGATTTACATTGTTGTGCGAATAAATGTAATTGTGTGCGCGTAAAGAAATCTCAATTTTATCAAAAGGTCCACGGTTTATCTATATCTATCTGAAGTATGCTATCATCCGTCCCCAGTGGAAATCCGTCCCATGCCGCCAGCGTAAAATGCCCTGGCGCCATCTGTTGAGTAAAACTTAAAACACTTTCTTGGCTCTCGGTGGCGTCTCAGGCCTAATAGCATCAAAACAAACAACCTAATCAATAATAACAACCAGAGAGCGCCGATATTTAGTCCTCAGCTAGCAATGAGACGAAGCGATGACTGATTGTACTATTTATTATTTGCTACCACAGCAGAGAGCAAGTTGCAAGAGCGAATTCAGATCGAAGAGTCAGACTGATTGCTGCCATGTTGTTGCGCAATCGCTGTCCCCAGCGGATATCGTCGCGCTGACTTCCGGGCGACAAGCGATATTTTCTGGCTGGCCAGAGACCGGCGACGCGACCAGCGACAGCGACGGATCGCCCTCCGCAACGGCAAAACCTGTCGCTCGTCGCCGTCGCTTGTCACTGTCGCTCGAAAATCGCGTGCATGCGGTTGCGCCTTTTCTCTCACTCTACGGGCACTGATCCGTGCTCCCTGCGGTGTAGGACATAATAGTGCCCTTTCCATATCAATACTCTCTTCTCCTTCTCGCCGACTAAGAATTTCTCCATCGTGGTCGGCTGATGTAGTATATGCATCGGCCTGAGCATTTGTTGATTACTGCTGATGGCGTCGAGTATGTAATGTTAATGCAAATAGAAACTTCTTTGCTGTTAACTCAACTTTTAACTATTATGTCCACTTTTACAAAATCAACGCTCATTCCTGCTGGCTGATGTCAGCCGGCGTGGACGAAGTTACCGCGCAGCCAGTTGATTGATCTTACTGATATTTTTTCTAACAAGCACGCACTGAAACAAAAACAAGAAAAATAACATGAAATCGGCCTGTCACAATTTAATGGGTGTGAGAATGTCCTGCGCATATGGTTTCAAAATGCAAGTCATAATCGTCAACAGCCCACTCAGGGCGCTTTTCAAGGCGAAGGCCTTTCACAGCGATTTTCAAACACCTTTGTTTTGCGTTAGCTGACACAGACCGTTGAGTTTAAGTTTCCTAATTTCATCACACTGGTTTAGCTTCTACAATCCTCAGCGTTGTGGGGAATTTCCTTGCCTCAACGCTCAGTCTGTTACCCCGATTTACGATCGGTTATCTGTTCTGCGCAGCTTGCCCGATACCCTCGTTTTCTAATGCACACTGCTGCAACCTCCCGGTCTCTACAACGTTATACATATTTTTTTTTGGCTCTGCGTTCCTCGCTTTGCCTTAGCTTCTTCGTAATTTGATTGTTAGCCTACAAGTTTTTAGGAATAAATTCCAAGAACACTGTAATCTTACTGGACTACTCTGCTAAATTATATGCAGTCCAAATAACGGCCCAATAACCTAGGTGTTTTTTTTTACAGTGGGACCAATGATAAAGTATTTTCGCAGAAACATAAATATTTCATTGAATATACTGATTTTCTGAAGCACAAATGTAGCGTGCACGCTCCCGTATCTTTTTTTTTTCTTTTGCTATGTCAACGCCCAACTGACGCGACTGTAAAAGAGTAAACAAGTGTCAAAGAAACCCTGTCTTTTTTACACGTAAACATTCTGACACACTATGGAAAGAAGTGCACACAGTCTAACAATTCAAATTTGCGTGCTGTTGCTGTTTTTTGTTTTTGTTTGTTGCGAAGAATTTGAGTATTTCGCGCATATATTCGCCTTAATTACATTGGCAGCAAAATGAAATGTAGAAAATCATCAGAATAAAATATTACTTATTTCAGGAAACAGAGACTTCATGAACATAATTTTCAGTTGTCTCTTAAAATTAAGAAGGGAAACATGTTAAGAACAGCGCTGACTGTGCAAAAGATAGTGCGGCAGCTTAAACCAGCGCACAAGTCACATACACACACTTATTTCACCACTATTCCAGTGTGTTACAATTTGCACATGAAAAAGTCTATCTCATTAAGCAATATTTCGTGCTCAAGCGCAAGCGTCAAGTTTCTTTAAATCTTTTATACACCCGGTTGAACACCTTTATTGGAATAGTTTTTTTTACTCGTACAATGTTGTCCACAGATATTGTTGTCACGCCTGTACGAACTTCTACATGTTTCCAAGTGGTATAGCAATATGTATGTGTGCTCGTGTGATGGGGCATAAAATAGTGTACTTGCATTGATGCAGTTGGAAGGACGGTAATCAGTTTTGGTTCTTGCTGTGAACGAATGCTTTTTGACAGGCAGAAATTAGCGAGAAACAAGCCATTGTAAATTCTACCCCATAGAATTCGTCATACCACACCTTTTTCTGGTAGCACGTGCACTAAGACCGAAAACACGTGTTTGTGCGCCTGACCAGAAAAATCGACTTCCTTGCTGTTGTACGAAAAAAGCGAAGGGGAAGACTGCTGCTTAACACACCCTTGATGGCGGTCGTCTGAACAATGGCAAGAAGGGGCGCGACTTCGAGGGAATGTAAATTAGTAAACAAGACCCATGTGTCATTGGGGATGGAGAGGGACTTGAGGAATTGGCCGGGTGCCCCCTTTTGTCGAAATGCCATCGTGGAGTGTTTCTTAAAGTGGGCACACAACTTGTCGTAGCCTTCTCCCACCTACAAGACGCTTGCACTGATGTTTGGCAGGAACAGATCAGGGCGTTTCGCTTGCGAGACACGTTGGAAATGAAGATGAGAAATGTTATTTGGTACTAAGTGGCTTTCATCAACCTGTTTTGACCAGAAATGATATCGCGTCTTTCACAATCAGGCACGAGTTGACGCCAATGCGTATGGCATGCATGAGACAACTGATGCGTTTTATTGAATCCCATTGTTCCAATAAGGATGGCTGGAAGACCTGGTTATTTGAAAGCATGGGGTGGAGAAGAAAAAAAAAGAATTCCCATTCAAGCAATGTCGTAGGTTTGTGCGCTGTTACAATTCGTGTGCGTGCGCATGCGGTCTGGTAATTTGCTTCTTCAAAGCGTGCAGTGGTTTAGGGCCGTTTAGAAGACAGCCATCATCCGTATGTTCTGACGCGGCGTGTTGCCAGCTTGGTGTCGTATGGAATGGTAGATGGGCAGGGTCACACTTAGAGCCCGCTTTCAGTTGCTTTTTATTTTCCCGGTTTATTGTGCGTACATGCATCAGTGATAAGGTCACCTGCCCATGATCACAGCATTCATACTTCTCCCTCTTCGTTTTATTGCGAGAACGTACGTAGCAGCAAGAAATATTAACTTGCTTACTCCTGACTGCTTAGTCAAACACTCAACTGCTGCTCGCCGGTAGAGCAGAGCAACCCGAATAATAATGGCGCCACGGCCGCACATACATAGGCAGAACCCGCACCTGGAAGAGGCCTGTTGTACGGCTTTTGTCACCGGGAATAGAGGAGCAAGACTTCATCCACGGTCTCTTTGCACAAATGGTATGAACTAAGAATTTTTCACTGTGTAGCATGTCCAACAAGAACTAGGTTTGTTTGCGTAATAGCCCTGTCATTGTGATTAAGCTTACTACCGTATTTACTACTGTAATGCTTGCACCCCCACTTTGGAGTTCGAAAATTCTGAAAAAAAAGGCTCACTAAACGTCATGGAGAATACTCGCTCCCTGCATAATTGCGGCAAGCCGCTACAAGATGGTACTACTCCGTGACATTAAGGGAGCTTACGATAACGTGGACAGCGAATTGCTATGGGATATTCTGCCGCACGAGGACATTAGACGACGATTACGTGGAGCTGTTGAGGGATATATATATAGGGACAACCGAAACAAATTGTATCGGAAGACTGGAAATATTACGAAGTTGTGGAATGTCACCAACGACTGAAACGTGGATATCCTCTCCCTCTATTGTTGCCGCTGCTTTATGTTACAAGCATTGAAAGAAGAATGGAAAGCAGTAAAC
The DNA here is from genome assembly GCF_013339745.2 of Dermacentor silvarum. Classification (NCBI taxonomy): domain Eukaryota; kingdom Metazoa; phylum Arthropoda; class Arachnida; order Ixodida; family Ixodidae; genus Dermacentor; species Dermacentor silvarum. Next base: position 34,373 of record NW_023605923.1, read on the forward strand.
TAGGTTTTGATTTATCTTACATCCATAATGAGCAAGACGTGTAACATGCGGTCGCTGGACTGATGCATGCGAACGATATACTGCTACTAGCGGTCAATGGAAGGAAATTACAGCCTTGTGAACATAAGTGAAAATGCAGCGACGAATATAGGACTTATGTTTAGCACAGTAAAATCGGCAATTCTGATTTTTATTGAAGAGACAGTGATGACATGGCATAAATTCAACTGGAAGCCATACTCATAGTCAAGCAATATAAATACGTGGGTGTCTACATACACTAATGAAAGACTTACTCCATCACCCACCAATATAATCTAAATATGAAAGGGAAGCAGGAATGCAGTAATAATAAACATGCAACAATTTGGGGGTACAATAAATGTGAGGTGGTGCGAGGAAATTGGAGAGGAAGCAATGCTGTCAGCGCCAACTTTCGCATATGCAATTCTGCGCCATAAATCAGGCATCGTGTCGGGGCTGAAGATAAACGCGGGGGGCACTGGGCTAAGGGCATTGGGGCAGACGTTAAAATTACAAATGAGGCTTTGCAACGTGACATTGGTTGGGCTTTTTAACAGCGGAGCTGTTCTTAGTCGAGCGTGCACTGTCGATGACGGCGCCGTCACGCAGGAGCAGAGCCGGAGAAGTCACGTGACCGGCTCGGCGGGAGGAGAGAGCAAACCAATCAGAGCGTGCGCCGGGGAGGAGGATAGGCGCCAGGGTCTAATGGCACGTGTTTCCGCCGCGCGGTCAACGCACGATGGACGCCGCTCGGCGTCCATCGCTGTTAAAAGAAACATACGCGTCAATCGCAGAAACAGAATCACAGCTCCGCTGTTTCGACATATTTCCCTTCGTGGAACTGGCTGCATTTTTTTGAAGTCACAGAACCGCAGAGCTTGATTAGTTTTTAAGAAAGAATTGGGATAATCCCCCAGACTTGGGGATTATTTGGTCGACTTCGTGATATTTTTTGACACGCTTCGCATAGTAGGCACTCAACCGTCCGAGCCGCCGCTCGTGCCACGCCTACCAGAGCAGCCGCTGGGTTTCGCGGGTGGTTGTACGGTTCTATATGTGAGGTCTTTACTCTGATTTTACAACGAAGGAAACGCAGTATGTCGACGAGGTGAATTGCGTCGAAATACGCAAGAGGATAAAGTTTTCATAGGTTTCCTGTTGATGAAAACCGTCGCAAGCAATGGGCCACCGCGGTAAAAAGGGAAAGTTGGATTTGATACCTGATCACCCGTTATGCGCAAAACATTTCGTAAACGTTAAGATTCTCTTTTATTTTGAGTGGTGTGCATTAGCAACCTATGATCTTAGGATCGTTATTTGCGTGTCATTACAATTTATTGCTGCACTGGGGGAAAGCTAGATTAGGATTAGCCTTGAATGTAAGTCGAGCGAGCAGGTGCTCCACAAAGCACATCACATTCAAATTTATTTTCATCTGAAAGAATTCAGCCACCTGCAGTGTATGTATGCTATATCACACGTTCACATATGCAGGTAGCATGGTCACAGCTGCGTTATGGGGCTTCTGCGTTGCCCAGGGGGCGCTGCAAAAATGGTGCTAAAAAGCGCCCTCAATCCGAAACTGGGTAGTAGCAAGCTCGGTCGTCTGCTTCGGAAAGCACGTTTACAATATGGACGCGCCACTTTCGGTTCTGTTGTACCACGGCTTGCAGTGAATATCGGGCGCCGAAGATTTTTTCAGGGGTGGCACGCTGCGTAAAGGCAAGAAATTATGCAACGCCGAATACGTGTACGCCGTTCAAGAAATAAGCGGCGAAGTTTTAGCGCGGTGTCAATCGCAAATGAAGCGAGTCACGTACTAAGTTGAACTTCAGGTAAGGTTTGCACGCTGCTAGATTCAGGCGCACAAACGCGAGGAAATGCTTGCTATAAATGAATTCACAGCAGCGATAAGCAGACATGTGTACAGAACTGCTCGAGCGCACGATCGTCCGTGGCCCGACAGCACCGCTCCTTCAGCATGCCGCAAAACGTCGGGTCTCCTGCAATATTTGTTGACTGTATGCCGCTAAGCAAGTAGTCATGCCTGCGCTGTAGTAACGGCCATCTGTCCCTTTAGCAACTGATAAATAACTGATGCAATGCATATGAGCTCGCAGTAACGTACTACGTGCGAATCGCGCTGCAGCGCGAGCTCGTGCGCTGCTCGCTTGTAGCTTTTAATGACAGCGCTCGAAGATCGATGTGCTGTAATCAATACTGACTTGCTGCGCTGCCTCAACGTGCTGGCTTTAGGTCAAGGATGAGCCCATTTAACTCTCAAATCTGTGCTGCTCATAGTGGGGTAATGAAGTTATCCAGCGCGCCCGAAGCTCCGCTTCGTGAGGCCTTGAAAGAAAACAGTAGAATCTGATGTTGGAATTCAGGCCATCTTGCTCGTGGCAGCTCACGACGCAGCAGTAACGACGGTGACGCTTATTCGCGGCTTAGCTAGGTCTCTCCGGATCGGCATTGCCGATTCCTTCTGCTTCCACCATTACGTCCCACGGCACACGGATAGTCTATTTTCGTTAAACTAGGCTGCGGCCAGCTCGCAGCGTGGTCGGCGTGGTCTCCGAGAAGTGACGAGCCTTTTCGCACTCGCAACAGGGCCGAAAAAAGTGCGAATCGACGTAAAACTCGGGCTAGAAACGTGCTTCGCCAAAGCCAGTGCTCAATACTACCCAAGCTGGTACTATCCAGATATAACTTCTCTCACCGCCACCAGGCGCCGCTACTATACCTCAAACTCGAACGCAAGACGCCCCTTGCAGTGTATATGGCATAAACACGCCTAAACGTGTCAATTAAATTTCGAGCGCGAAATAAGTCGCAGTTTATCCGAAAGGCGAAGTATCGCTTGCGATAGCAAATTAGTAGACAGCTATACAAAGTAAGGATAATAGTTTTATAGGTGGCCGTGTAAAGTTGTAAATATTCGCTTACTAACTAAATAAACTGGCTGGGTGTCACGCGCGCACAGGTAAACATGAACACATTTTGCTCGATGACTCGTTAAAACGCTGGAGTGAGAAAGCGCGCCAGCACCAGCGGGCAAATTGACCTTCGTTCTGATCTCTCGCTTCAACGCGAACTAAACGTCGAAAGCACAGCGCATACGAAGCTACCGGCGCGCGGCGCAAGCACTTTGTACCCATCGCAGATCGCTTTGAACATGAGGCACCCGCGGGCGCACACTTCGGCCACACCGCATATCGCTTTCATGATAGGCGCCCGAGCGGCAGCTCCATGAGCAGTAGCCGACGGAGCAGAAGAAGAAGGTCTGTCGGCCAGACCACAAATCCAGGCTGTGACAACTGTGGCGATGTGAAATCTCTAGAGCACTTCTTGCCCAGGGTGCCCAGCTTACAGGGACGAGCGACATCAATATAAAATGAACATGGAAAGCTCGACCAAGGCCCCTTGACATTGACTCGGATGTTGGGGCTGTGACCTGATTTTCTTTTGCATTCGCCGTCTGCCTTCACCACCTCAGACACTTACTCTACTGCTCATTACGTCACACGACCTGCATTTTTTCATTTTTATTCTTCTCACCCTGATCTAGGGCCTTTCTTCTCCTTTGGCCCATTCGCTGCAGAGTAGTATGTAGGCGAGAATACACTGGCTGAAAACTCCGCCTTTTCAATAAAGAGCTTTATTTCTTTAAGTATTAAAGGGGCAACAGGTTGGCCACCCAGACTGACAAGAAACAATGTGATTATTTGATTTCACTCGAAATAAGCTGTCTTATCGGCCATATAAATTATTTGCTTTCAAATAAAAATTCTGCTTCAAAACAGCTCATGAGCATCTGTCTGCATAAGGTGACCACTATATGCACATATTGCTTTTATGCCAGTCATAATGAATTGTGCACTTGCTGCTTTACCTTCAATTCCTGGCTGCCTCAAATTAACCACTTATGCACTACCCTTTTACATATGGTGAGAACTTCATCCATGACTGAGCGCATCTTCTAACGTTTTACTTTGTTCTGAAAGTTTACATGCAGCAAGTATTACATTTGTAACAGACACGTTTTATGCCGCTCTTCATCTTGGTGGTTTTATGTATGAAACAAAAGGAAAAGACATTCCATGCCATCCAAGTGCTTTAAGCACACTCTTAAAATTGGCAGAGTGGAAAAAAAGCATTAACAAGCAGATGCAAGCTGCACTCGGAGCTTCTCACACGTGCTCAGTGTTAAAGAGGGGTGTCTTGTCGACCTACGCAGCTGTTTTCCGCGACAGTTGTGCGTGTGTTCCGTGTTCTTGCAAACTGTCACTAGCACTAGAGGAACTGCGCCCTCGTGCCGAACACGGCGATTTCGGTCGAATCGCTTGGTGCTGCTATCGCTTTCGCGTAACGTAGAAAACGACACGTTGGATGATTCGAGAAGTTTTGCTCAACCAGCCAAGGTAGCACGTACTGAAAGTAATCGTCCGAGAAGACATCCCATGTTGCGACATGATGCGATTGCAATATCATTTGAAAACGTGGCGCAGATAGGACGAGTGTGCGGTTTTTCGAACAAGGATGACGGCGCTAATGCAACACCTGTTGCTGCAGAACAAAATGTGACAGCTATAGAGTTGCATTTTCACCGTGACGCGGAAACTTAAAGTTGCATCTGCAAAAGTATGCCAGTGTCGTCCGCTGTCAAAGGTAGTTGCCAGCCTTGAACACCTCTGCTCCGCAAAGTGGTGGCCACCTCAACAGACCACGTCGTCCGATCGGAGTGGTATGCAGCTTGCAGATCGGAGTGGTATGCAGCATATGCTGGTGGGTATGCAGCTAGCACCGAGTTTTGCGAGACAATTTGCATTTCGGGCGTCCGCCCCGGTCCGCACGAGGGCAGACGCGGGTGGTGCGGACGGGCGATTTGACCGTGTCTCGGCCCTAAGGTATGTGCTGCCGTCTGTCGAAGCAAGAGGAAAGCTAGGGAACGAGCTGGAGAACAATCTCAGCGAAGATTGTGCACAAGAGGCGGGCTCGATAGGAAGACGGGTGCCGCGAAGTGACGCAGCTACCACGCCAGTAAATTGGACGAGCACAAGGGCCCGTATGCGGAATTTCAGAGGGACTTTCTGGACAGACATTTCGGATTCAGTTGTGCGGTGAACGACAGACTGAGGTTCTAGAACGATTTGATGGTAATTTGTAACGTTCGTGATGTCGCGAAGCCTGAAAGTGATGCGGTTTTGACAGCTACCCCAGCTCCTGACTTAGCCAGCTGCTCGGTTTGGCTGCACCGAGGGAGCGCTGATGGCCGTAGCGCGCATCGATCATTTGGTGTGGCAGGTGGTTGCTAACAAGTCATCTGCTGCATTTCGGTGCCTGCTCAAAGAACGGAATAGACAGTTATGTTGCGTGCGCTAATATGGGGTGGCCGCGTGTACTACGTACTGCCTAAGAAAAGCTACGATGGTAGCCCACACTCAAAGAGTAGAATGGCTGCGATCTTTTTCAACAAACGATCTCCTCCACAGATATGATAACTCTAATATCTCAAACACACGGACGGGTCGTCGTCGCGCCACTTCTGCTCTTGGAATAAGGCGACTATTATCTCTAGAGAAAAAGCTAGAAGCCAACCACATTC
>NW_023605924.1:0-60001 GCF_013339745.2 Dermacentor silvarum
CATCGAATGGGACTTTGTCCCTTCTAGTGCTCTCGTTCAGTGTACAACTATTTCTGACAATCAGCGCGTGTATTGCTTTGTGCGAGAGTTGTTTCTCACTAAATCAACAAAACACTACTTGGGTGTCGCGATGGAACAGTCAAGCTTTCAGAATTTGCCATATTCTTCATAGAAAGCAAGGTGGCAAAAAAACATCGATTTCACCTAAATATTTAACAGGCTTGCTATTCAAGGTTAGTGACATAATAAATTTCATTCTCACGAACATGTTTTGTTCGTTTTCATGTGTGTGCGTGCGTGTATGTGCGTGTACGTGGGGAGTGTGGTTGTGTGTGGCGTGTCTGTGTGTGTGTGTGGATTGAATTCTCCTCAGAGTTAACCTACACATGTTTTAACATGGCAGACCGAACGCTGTGAGTAGTAGACAGACCCGAAACCTTGCAGGTCATTCTTGCTGGCCATGTAATTTGGAGCACTTCCTTCTACGAGTAGACTCGCGATAAAAGTCCGATTCGTCCTCGCTTCATATTACGCTGTCTGGCTTCACGGTTGCCGCCGAGTCGCGTGGTGGTTCTTGCGTTTCCTTTCTGTTTTTTTTTTTCTGTTGCTGTTGTTTTTTTTTTTTGGGGGGGGGGGGGGTAATGGTGGCTGCAGTGATAGGGAGGCTCGAACCGTATGACTCTCGAAGATAGCTATGTTGCTGAATGCTGTTTGCAGTATTTCCAAGGCGACATTCGAAAAGCTTTCTCTACTCTCCTGCAACAACAGCCAACGCTGGATCTGAAAGTGCACTAAAAGTTTGCTTAGTTTCGTGCGCTCTGTGTAGTCACCAAAGAGGAGGATGCTTTTCTGCTGAAGCAAACGGTAAGATGTGCCGCATGAGGTGCCTAACTTGCGGATCATTTCATGTGACATTTGACATCTCGTTTAATGCTTGCATTCAGAACGGGCTGCATGTCACACACGAAAGTAAATCGGCTTTGTAGAAATACTTCATCACCGAATGTCAACGTTTAACTGACTTTTATGCAGTAGTATTGTGTTTGTTCGATCAGACCATGTTCTGAGTTATTTCGTGTATAACTGCGCTTGGCAAGTTGCAAATCGCCGGTCTTGGCAAACAGCGTCGTAATTGCTGGCAGGCAAAGTATGGACACCGAATGATGGACACCAAAGTATGCACGAATGATTCTTTCTTTCTTTCTTTCTTTCTTTCTTTCTTTCTTTCTTTCTTTCTTTCTTTCTTTCTTTCTTTCTTTATTACACATATACTTTTCATTTTACAAGATACGCACAATCTGTATGGTCCCATAGCCAATGGCTAGTACGGGGCCCATTTAGAAATATACATATAAGAAACTGTCATACAATTTGGTATAGGTGTAGTCAATTTGATTAACAAAAAATACAAGAAAATACAACACTTCGCAAAATACACAAAAATAACTGAGTAATAGTAGTACTTAGATTTGCTAATAAGAACATGTTGTGTAGGTATTAGTATTGATCTATTCGACAGGTTAACAACGGGAACAGGAAAATTACGTCACTACGTAATAAACACATGAAAACCTTGATAAATAATAGTTATACATGGTCTAACAAAAACAGAACATAAATATCTATCAGTTTAGGAAGCAGAGAGAATTCCTTCAAAGTAGTAATTTTTCATTGCTCTCAGCAAGTTCTGCGAGTTCTTTATATAGTGCGGAATACCATTCCAGACTTTCGCACCAGCGTACTGTAGCAGTCGTTTGCCATAGGCGTTTTTTATTGGCGGAATATTTAGGTTACCAAAAGTTTGGTTCCTGGTGTAGCCTAGTGGGGTGCAGAGTAACGAAATGGGGAATGGCTCGTTGTGTCTTATAACATTTTAATACATGTGGCTAATCTTAATTCCCGTAAAAAATCAAAAGGCAAGATTTTTAGCATAGAGAACAGTGGTTTGCTTGGTTCATAGTGTCGCGAGAAAGTTATCGTACGTATAGCTCGTTTTTGCAAACGTCTTGTTCAAGGTAGGAATTATATGTCAAACCCCAGGATTCTACGCAGTACAAAAGGTGGCAGTTCACTAGAGTAAAGTACAAAATGCGGAGTACTGAAGCGTCAAAATATTCACGGGCTTGCACGAGGGCATAACAGCTTGAAGCTAATTTAGAACAGACAGCATCTATCTGAAGCTGCCAATTTAAGCAGCTATCTAGAAGGACACCAAGGTAATAGAAAGAGTCAGTACGTTCGACAGGGCAATTATTAATTCGTAATAGCATATCATTATGTGGAGTGGTTTTAGTTCGGGAGTGGAATACCATATATTTTCTTTTATTGGGATTTATGGTAAGCCTGTTAGCAGCAAACCAATCAGCAAGTTTGACTAGTTCTGTTCTGTATTCATTTTTTCTTCTATATCAGAAATATTATCACCGGTAATAATTAGGGCGGTGTCGTCAGCATACATGAGCACTTCGGCGGTGGTTAGTACTTGGGGTAAGTCGTTTATGTATAGCAGGTACAGCAACGGACCTGATACAGAACCTTGTGGCACACCTGTTTGTATGGATTGTAGGGAAGAAGTAATGTTATTAATAGTTACCGTTTGTTGACGACCTTTAAGGTAACTCTGAAAGAAATCCCATATAGTGTCGCGGAAGCCATATTTACGTAATTTGCAAAGTAGAATTTCGTGGTCGACGGTATCAAATGCTTTTTTGAGGTCAAGAAAAACCACCACGGCGAATTTGTTATTGTGAAGAGCGGTATTTAATGGGGGGGGGTCTGACTTAGTGTAAGTACTGCTGTGTTTGTAGAACGCATAGGTCGGAACCCATGTTGATGTGGACATAACACATGGTATTTGTCGAAAAATGAGTGCATGTGTTTTGCTATTATTTTTTTCAAAAATATTATTAAGAACACTTAGTACAGATATCGGGCGGTAGCAAGAAGGGTCAGACCTGTCCCCCTCTTTATAGACAGGGGTAACCTTCGCTATTTTGAATGTCGATGGATATATTCCAGTACTTAATGAGTGATTAAATAGATCGCATAAAATGTCTCCTATCAAATCAATGTTCTGTTTTATAACGCGCGCTGGAATCTTGTCCAGACCTGGTGCTTTAGTAACTACAAGCTTACTTACAATAGACATAATTTCACACAGCTCTATATTATTTATAACAAAACTATTTGTCGTGGAAATAGGCTCATACGATGCTTTGCTGGGACGAGGCAACGTTTTGGCCAAAGAAGGACCAACATTGGTAAAGTAAGTGTTAAAGTCATTGACAGTATCCTCAGTAACGTTATCAGGTACGATTGTTTTATCGCGAGTGTGTCCTGTTGCTTCGTTGATTATTTGCCAAGTTTTCCGTGAGTTACCAGCAGCTTGTTCAATAAGGTTGGAGTAGTATTCTTTTTTACATTTACGTGACATAGCTACAGATTTATTACGGGCAGTTTTGTACTCACTTAGAAGATGGGCATTATGCTTATCGCCGTTTCCATTTATGATACCCATAGTCCTTTGCCTTAAGCGCATCTAATAAATTCTTGGTCATCCAGGGACAGATTGGTATCTCGTATGTGCGTCTGCTGACGATAGTCCTGGATTTTTTTTACAGATTCTGTAATAACATTAATTAAGTTAGTAAATTCTTGGTCTACGTCGTCGTGATAGACCTCGTGCCAACTAATTGAAAGTAAAAAATTACGGACTTTTGAATAATCAATTTTGTAAGATGTTCTGTGGCCAGCATGGTTTACCATAGGCGCTCGTTCTATAGTGACAAATGTTGGTATGTGATCGGTGACAGGCTCGTTAAAAAAGTTGTCGCAGTTTCACCTGAAAGGCGAAGCATCAATTGCGATAGCAAATTTGTAGAGAGCTATACGGAGTAATGATAGTAGCTTTATCAGCTGTATAAACTTGGACATGCAGCAGCACCGGCAACACGCAGAACTGTTGTCGACGCCGTCGGCGTTTTGCCCGCGTTCGCTCAAAATGCGTGCAGCGTTGGTGACTGTTGCCGGAGCCTCTGATATAAATAGGCACTTGGTGCCGCAGCTAAACGTCGCCTCCCTTCCCTCCCCCTCCCCCCCCTCCTCCACGGCCTCTCGCGCGTCGGAAGAAGGCGCGTTTGCTCTACATATATGGTGATTGTAAAGGAGGAAAGAGACGCCTACTTCTGCAGCCCTTAAGGGAGCACGGCGCAGAACGCGCGTTTGTTCTCCGCCGTGCGTTCACTCCCCGTGAAAGCGCGCGCCCCTCGCGCCCTTACACTCGCACATACAGCGTTCGGCGCGCGGCGACGATTTAATCTCCATTGACGTCATACGGAACCTCACGGCGACGGCGACGACGAAGGCGACGACGACGGCGACGCCGACGGCAGAAATCTGCTTTTGAGTGTCCATATAATTGCTATCGCAATAAAACGCCTGCTGTTATGTGAGTAGGAATATAGGTGAGGACATGGTCTAAAATGGTCTCTGATGTGCTGGTCACCCGCGTAGGCATACTGATTAGATTGCGAAAATTATACGATTGTATTGGATAAGTATATTCTTTGTGGCTAGCGCTCAAGGCATCTATATTTATATCCCCAAGAATTATAACCTTGGCGTTATTCTGGTGTTTTACATGCCAAAACCACAATGTGATAATGAAGCACGCCATAGTGGGGAACTCCGGATTCATTTTGACCCTATTTCAATGGCAGCGAAATGCGAAAACGCCCATGTACTCAAATTTGTGTGCACGTTAAGGAATCGCAGGTGGCTAAAATTATTCCACTACGATGTGCCTCATTATCAGATGGCGATTTTGGCACGTAAAGCCAAAGCATTTCTTTTATTTCAGGTTTTTGGGAAGAAATATGAAGATTATGATGAAAACTAAACATTTATTTTACCACCTAGTTCTGCTGGACGTGCCCTCTAAACATGGCGCTTTAAATTTAATTGCCTATGGAACCTTACGCTATTCCAGAATTAGGATTGTGTGCAATATAAACAATATTGTGTGCGTAGGCACGCCAATCAATGTTGCGCAGGAAAGCCGATGCATCTCCGGAAGAGAAGTGATGCATGAGAAGTCATTCACGAAGAACACGTGTATCTGGAGCGACACGTAGAAGGTTGAACAGACCGCATTTTATTCAAATGGCCGATATTGTAAAACTTTAAACAAGCACAAAAGAGTTCTAGCGGCCAAGGTGAAACCACGGAAGTTTGGTACACGCGCATATGCCTCAAGTCCCCGTCGCGAACAGTTAGGGCTAGGAATTCACTCATAGCGTTTTAGAATATGTTGTGAACTGTGCAAAATATTGCACTCAAAATGGTTAGCGGGAGCAGCAATGCATTTCCCGACACGTGTTCAGGACGCATTTCTCGCAACTTATTCAAGCGCAAAGTTTCTGGCCTAATATTTTAAGCTATGAGCGCTGACTTCCATTTTCTTGCTGGACCCCGAGGGGTTAGCGAATGTCGGTCTAGGTGATGTTTCGTAATGCTTACGTTCATGGCCTCCTGCGCTGTAGCCTTCCTATCCTGCAGCGACAGTCCCTAACGAAAAGGAAAAGCTTGGAAGCAGCATGTAACAATTGCTTGCGTGTCTGTCTCCGTCTTCCGAAGGGGTCGCCTTGTACGGGAACAGTAGCTCAAGCTCACGTTTTAAGTCTTGACCTGCTACGAATTCAGAAAGCAACCTGCACGCATACAAGGCCCGTGGTCGAAAACAAGAATAATTTCTTGAGTAATATCAAAACGGCAAAACAATTCCGGATTTTGGCAAATTGTTGGCGAAATTCGACTATCCCTAAACAGGCGCCACAGATCATGCCACTGCAGTTACCTCCGTGGATACTGTGTCCTCTGCACATTCAAAAGTGCATCCGTGGAACAGAGTTCACGAAGAACATGCCTCAAGCAAGTATTTCACGTACAACACTGACCTACATGAGCGTGATGTACTCCACTACGAGACATATATTTACTGATGGCTCCTCTAGAAAACACAGCTCTTCCTGTCATATTTTCGTTCCTTCCACAGGCCATACGTTTAGAGAGCGGAACATCATCATTCATCAACATCGTCCGAGCTGTATGCGATGAAACAGGCGATGAAATACGTACTACGCATAAGCAAAAGTGGACAGTTTTCACAGACTCCAAAGCAGCATTGCAAATTCTTGGCACGAAAAGCACTAGATCAGGCAATTACATTTTGGTCCAGGACATAGCATACCTACGCCACTAGGCATCTAACGCTGGACATGTGATAGCTTTCCAGTGGCTTCCAGGACATTGTGGTATGATAGGTCATGAAAAATTGGATAAGGCTGCCCACAATGGCCATAATCACATAAAATTTATAAAAGTGTTTTCACTAAAAGTGATACTTGAGCTTTGTCGAAGCGATATGTACTCAAAGAACGGCATTGTTGCGCCGTTCTGAAACCATGCATCCGTACCAACTCGCCCAATTGTCAGTGCTACTCAACGGCATAAAAGATGGTCTTCACCTTCCGCAATTGCATTTTTTTTATTCAACGTCGGGCACAACTCCGAACAAGGCTACCACAATGTCTACCACGCCATCTGGAGACCATCTGTCACCGGCTTCGACTAAACGTTGCACACACGAACATTCTTTTTCGCAATGACCAGCCTACAAGTCCGTGTTGTGACAACTGCGGCGCCGTCGGATCTCTAGAGTACATCTTCCTTGAGTGCCTTGCTTACAGAGACCAGTGGCATCGATATAAAATACACGTGTAAAAGCTCGAACAAGGGTCCTTGACATTGCCACGGATGCTGGGTCCCTGGCCTTGTTCATCAAAACAGCGCAAAGCCCTGTATTTGCTGTTTTAGAGCGCAGCTCTTAGACGCCCGTTCCTGCGCTTAGCGTCGGCGTCCCTCGGCGTAACCGAATGAATGAGCACAGCGAAGGATGAAATAGCGAACGCGGAGCGCAGCGGGGGGTGAAAGACGGAGACAGTGAAGAGAGCGAGAGGGAAAAGTGGAGGAGGAGAGTGCAGCGGAATCATGAGGCGGACAGCGGAGAAGGGGACAAAAGGCCGCGAGAACGAAGGGAGCGCGAGGACAAGATCGGAGAAGGCAGCTGCAGCGGAATCTTGAGGCTGAGGGGGGCGAAAGCGCGCCAAGAAAAGCAAGACGTTTTCTGCAGTGACGATCGCTACGAGAAGGCGCTAGAGTAGCGCGTGCCGTCTGTTCAGCGATGACACCATCGATAAGGCATGCGGCGAGCGCGTCCACCGATGCTGTGAATCCCGCCCACCTAGCCTCTCGCGATCACCCGATTAGCGAGGCGATCGCACCACACTTCGCTCCGTTTGCAACGTGCCCCACAAGACAGATTGTCCGCGCCTGCCAATATATCGCGAAATGAAAACACGTAAAGAACTGCGCTCAAATTTCGCATTAGGGAGTATCCTAATCGCCGGCGAAACTTTTTTCTATATTGAATCAATAAGTTTTCTCTCCAAATTATGAACCACACACGTCATCTCATCAACACTGCGAGCTTAGTTCATTTTGCATGAACCGTCAAATTTTAACAAGATTACCTACCTTCATAGCCTCGGACACTTATTCTGCTGCCGAAAACATCGCAAGACCTGCCCTCTTTTCTTCTGCCCAACTTTTTCTAGGGCCTTTCTTCTGCTTCGTTCCATTCCCTGCAGTGTAGCATGTAGACGAAAATACGCCGGGTAATCACTCAGTTTTTCAATAAAGAGTTTCTCTCTCTCCATTTTTCAGTTGGAATATTCCGCGCAATGAATATAATTAAACAGTTCACTTGTACAACTGTATTTTTCGTTATGCTTGTGCCGCACATCATTCCATTTACTCAGTCGTGATTGGTTATTCGAAAAATAAGTTAGCATATTAGTGTCTTCTTTTAAAGTAAAGTTCAAATGTTGTCGTGACTCTGGGTGTCTGTGTGGATTTTGCCATAGGTGCATTTTGTATCTTACGATTCACGATACTTCGTGTGAGGTATCAAAAATACAGATACTGATTTTGAAAAGTACAGATACTGATGCACGTCTTTCCGAATGTATCATGATACAGACGCAAGATACCCAAATATCTAAGATATATGCATCTTCGATACTGTCAAGCCCTGAGCATAATTTCCCATCCAACTTTGGTTGCACTCCTCAAAATGGTACCTGAAGCGTACATCAAATCTGCAATCAGCGGCAGCGATATCCTCTAAGACGCCTCTTGTCTACACCGACGACGACGCGCGCGAGAGCACCGTTCTACTGTCACCAGCGCCGTTCTTGCGTCACGATGCGGGGATGTGCTGAACTACGCTCGGTCGGCACGCATACTCCTCTAGCCACCATACTATTGTATTCGATCAGCTGATTATTTGAAGATGCGTTGTCAGTTCATCTAATTTATTCCTTCGCAGTTTCACTGTTGACATAACTTCAGGTGTGCCGCCGGGCTCAGTCCTTGGAACTCTGCTATTTGTTATTTATACTAATGATGTGCTTGATATTGTTGCTAACACCCCCGTTAAAAATTCGTTTAACAGTGTGTTTTCTCTGTTCTGTGAGTGGGGTGACCCGTGGCAATTGCAAATTAATTGCAGAAAGACAGTAGTTGTGACACTCCCAAACAAAAAAAAGCCATTTGCACTGCCAGTACTGGAACCCAATGGCCCACGCTAGCCCATGCGAACAAGTTCAACTATCTCAGAATAAATTTTACGTCGAACCTGAATTGTCATGACCACGTAGAACAAATATGTGTGCACGCACAAGGAAACGTGGCTTAGAGCGTAAATTAAAGAATGACACTATCGAGTGTAAGCTGTTGGCGTACAAATGTATGGTGGACCCGTTTCTGAAATATGCCTTTGTTTTGTGGTCGCCCCATTTTTCACAAGACATTGATAAACTTCAAGCACTGCAAAAAAAATATGCAGAGACTCCACTGGAGTTGTCTAAGTATGCGTAAGCATTGTTCCACTTGCTCGTCTCCACGCATACGACGCTACGTATGTTGTTTAACCCGATTGACGAAGCAGTAGATGGTTCAATTAATGTATGCTTCATTGGCCTTGTAATCTGTATTGGCTCAGGATCTGGCCAGTATTGACCCTTATCAACCCTTTTGGGTCGCTCTCAACCTTATCGGACTCGATCCAACCCATGAAGACCCTTATCAACCCTTATCGATCGTTATCTACCTTATCAGACTCGATCCGGCCCTTAACAGCCCTTATCAGTCGTCATTTACCTTATCAAAATCCTTCCTATCCATATTAACATTATCGGTCCTTATCACCTTATCGGACATGATCCGACCTTTATCAACCCTTATCGGTCCTTAAGAACCATATCGGACTTAATCTGACCCTTATTAACCCTTATCGGTCTTTATCACCGTATCAGAATTGCTCCGACCATTAGTATAAGCCATTATCGCTGTTTAGCACCTTATCCATCAGCGTCGAACCAATATTCACCGCGATCAGACCCATATAACCCCTCATCACTCCTCATTATCCTTATAAACTCACTGACTGGTTATCTGTGTGTGTTGCGCGACAACACAGACAACGCGCACAACACATTCGTATGGTTCCGATATATTCGCCTACTGCAAGCATGGGTGTTTAGCCCAGTGGGCAAGACACTCGGCCTCTGAGCGTGGGGTTAGCGTTGCCGTCGGCATCCCTCGGCGTAACAGAGCGAACGAGCGCAGCGAAAGATTAAAGAGCGAACGCGGAGCGCAGCGGGGGATGAAAGACGGCGATAGCGAAGAGAGCGCGAGGAGGAAATGGGAGAAGGAGGGTGCACCGGAACCATGAGGCGGAGGGTATGGCGAAAGCGGGACAAGAAGAGCGTAGTGCCGCACAAGACGGACTCTGCGGCGACGAGGAGGCGCCACAGTAGCACGTGTCGTCTGTTCACCGATGACGCCAACAATAAGGCATGCGGCGAGCGCGTCCACCGATACCACATACGGAAACAAAGTGTTGTATGAGCGGAGGTCTGCCTGTGGCGGCTGTTGTGAATCGCGCCCACGCGTCAGCCACGCGCTGCCTCTCGCGATCTCCCGATTAGCGAGGCGGTCGCGCCACAGTTCGCTCCGTTGGCAACGTGCCGCACCAGACAGATTGTCCGCGCCAGCCAGTATATCGGGAAATGAAAGGACGTATACAGCTGTGCTCAAATTTCGCATTAAGATGCATCGTAATCGTCAGTGAAATTTTCCTTTGAATTTTTATTCTGTTCTTCTTTATGAGCGCATCGTGTTACGCGTTACGGACGGACCGACAGACATATTTCCTGGGTAAGTCGCTTAAGAATGCTTCCGCATTAAGAAGCGATTAGCCTAATTTGTCAGACGTATGACCGTGACTTTTCACCGACAGTGCAAGTTGCCCGCTTATAACTTTCTTCGCAGAAACACCGACGGACTTGTGAACGGATTTTCTTGCTACACAAGATAGTTCACTCAGCGTCTGTCATTTCAGCACCGATCAAGTTTTGCAAGCCTTCTGTCCGGCCAGCTAGGCGTGCGCACGCGCTAAATATTGTGTCCTTTAGGTCGTACCTGGAACGCTACATTTTTTTTGCTTTCCTTTAACCGTTCGATTATGGAATAAATTAGATGGTTCTTTACGTAACCTACATTTCATATTTTTGTTCATACTGTACGTACTCATATTACAAGTTGTATATTAACTTTGTTGCATCCTATATTACAACTTTATTCATTATCTATGCTTAGTCCTGCTATGTGTTGCATAAAGACAGCAGTACTTGTAAAAAAATGCAGGCTTCCAAACAAGGGAGGACAAGCATGGAACATGTCTTGAAACACTCTTAATAAGTCAAAAGGACATTGTTGAAAACCCGCCAGCAACACGACAGCATACAGCCAAAGACAACTTAAAAGCTGTTGGTTTGCAGGAAGAGGATGGAGGAGAGCTGTGAGGTCATGAAGGAAATGAAGGCGACGTCAATTTAGATTGAGGCAAAGGCGGTACCTGTCACCACTGCAACGAGGTAGCATCTATCTACTTTACGTGATGGAGACCTGTCAAATACGGCTGGAATACTCGTGGGGCAAAAAAATAGTAAACACGTTTTCAAAGGAACATTAACCTTCCAAAGTACGCGAATATTTTCTGATTCCAGGCATTGTGATTCCGTGAAATTCCACAAATCCCTAGGGCTGATAACTGACACGGCAGAGGTAACAATAACTGCCGGCTATAGTTGGTTCGCTGTCACTAACTTTCACTAAACATGACAAATGAAGACACTTATACTTATGAGTCTATTTGCCCTGATTTTGTGCGCAACAAGTTAGCTAAAATAATGAGCTTGAAGGCAGCGATAACTATCTCATTTCGCAGGATATGTTCATTCAATGTTAAAAAGTTATTATGTTCATGCACTGTCTGTTAAAAAGGGCTGCGAACCACGTCGAGCCATAAAAAGGCTTTTTTTTTTCTTGGTCCAAAACATTTTGGTGTTGAAATAAAGAGAATTGAACCGACATTGAACCCAATAAAAATAATAATGACCACGTCTCGCACGCATCGAAATGTTGATGGGGTTTTACACAAAGGTTAGTCGTTCCATGTTTCCTGTGTCACCGTATGGTGATAATACGGCAAATCCTTCACCTACTTCGTTTTGCCAAACGGGAACATTAGTGCACGGCGGAGCTTTTTACCGCACCGTAATGAAGCATGGCTTAACCTCTCCAGGCCATAGTGAAGGACTCCGGTTTCATACTCAGCACCTGTGCTTACTTAGAACGCACTAAAGCTTTACCGTGCACCTTAACACGCGAGTGTTCTGTCAGAGACGTGCGTAGCCATTTGATCGCTTTTACCAAAACGAAATATGCCCGTTTTTCCCTAGGTTTCAAAACCCTTTTATTTGGTTCGGAAAAATAGACTTACGACGAGGTCCCGCAAATGGTAAAGGACGTCGCATAGCAATTCACTCAGAATAAGAAAGCGCATCCCTGCAAGGTTTCTCGAGCTAATCTTGCATTCTCTATAACCTTTACTAATATACGCAGCTTCCTGCCGAAGCGAGAACTGCATAGTGTCCAACATTGTTTCGTCATCTGCCAGTAATAATGTAAGACTGGGCGTGTTGGTTGAACACATTCTGAAGAGCGAGACGCGAAGACGACGACAGACAAAGTGGGAGAAAACACACATACACACACTGGCGCTACTACCAACATAGTTTATTCAGAAAAAAAGGCACCGTATATAAGCTCAAAGCGCTATCAGAGTTTTATCAATGCGCAGTCGCCTTCAGGCTCTTTTGATGACAGTGAAACAGAAGCCACGCTTATCGCCTGGTGTCTTCGTGACCAACGTGAGCCAGCCCGTTCTGCGGTTCTTCGTCTAGCATCGTGCCTAAGGGCCAAATCTTACTGCGTACTTGCATCGGACAAGGAAGGCGGCTTTACGGTTCTTCCAACGGATTTATACAAAGTGAAAGCGCAAAAGGCTTTGGATTCAGTCTTTCAGTGTCGTGAGAAGGTATCCATAAAAAATACAAGTGTGAAGCAAGGATGCTCTGCGAGAAATCAAACGTGTCGAAACTAGTTAGGGATATTAAGAACAGCAAATCAGTCACGCTCGAGGTCTTTTTCAGTGCCAAGACACACAAAGAAAACTGCCCCTTGAGAGTAATCGTGTCGGAGAGCAACACCTGGCAGGCCTTTTTGTTAGAGAAGCTTAAGCTTCTCCCGGTAAACGACCCTTTCCTGGTAAAAGATTCCGTTGAGGTTGTTGACTTCCTTTCAGGGCATGCAGGGTCAACCCTGGAGGCTTTCATTTCATTTCATTTTTATTTCCCTAAAGACCCCTGAGGGGGTATTACAAAAGGGGTGTTTTTTTTTTACACACAATATTGTTGACACAGCGATCAGTGCGATGATACATTTGATATGCTATGTATGAAGCTTGATGGGCAGGTGATAGTGGCGATGTTGCGAGAAAGGCCGTTCCTGTCTTTTGCTGCTCTGGGAAAAAATGAAGCAGAAAAAGGTTATAGTACGGGCATAGAGTAACATACAAGGATAAGGGAGGACACTTCCATAGGCCCCTGCGGCCGATTTTGGTTCGCAGCGCACCTAGCGGGTGTGTGGAATCTACGCAGACTCAGAGATTGGGACCGCAGGAAAACTAATCTCGAAGGCTATCTTCTGGCGATTAGAAAATATACACGGCCTCCAAGATTGCTTCCGTGCGAGTGCTCGTCCCGGAGGCTATATTATGGCTATCTTTTGATTTTTTAACGCGTTGCTTGCATGCATCGAGTAGCTTCGTGTAAGCTGTACCGCCAGAGAAGCAAGCACACGATGCCACTGTGTGTTTATGCAGGCACTTTAAATAAACATGGCAAGTGGTGGAAGAGACTAAACTTTATTTTTCAGTCATTCTCAGTAAGCACATGTGCACTTTTTTTTTTTTTCACCCGCCGTGGTTGCTCAGTGGCTATGGTGTTGGGCTGCTGAGCACGAGGTCGCGGGATCGAATCCCGGCCACGGCGGCCGCATTTCGATGGGGGCGAAATGCGAAAACACCCGTGTACTTAGATTTAGGTGCACGTTAAAGAACCCCAGGTGGTCCAAATTTCCGGAGTCCCCAACTACGGCGTGCCTCATAATCAGAACTGGTTTTGGCACGTAAAACCCGATAATTCAATTCACTTTTTTTTCGCAACGTTCGATGAACGCAAGCACAAAAAGTTGGGTACACTACACAATGAGAGACATGCCAATACAGCTGCCACATGTTGAGAACAAATTTCACAAAAGGAATAAACAGGCGATATTATGAAAAACCCCACAGAACAGTAAAACTGCAGAAGACTGGCATTAGCATTAAAGAAGAAAACAACGCTCGTCATTTGAAGCCTAACCGTTCTTATTAAGTGGTAGTTTCGGGATGCATAGCAAACAAGGAATGAAGGCTGCACACTGCAGTTGTCAGCCAACCACGCTCTCTCCCTGTCCTGCCGTTGTTACTGCACCTCGCAACACAGCAGTAATTCCCGTAGTACTTGACTATGGTCGGCATGACCTGAAAAAAAAAGTATTGGTTATGTCTTCTCTCCCGCCTTCGCACAAGTTCTCACTTACGCACTTCAGATCGCCCTTTCGCGAAAAGCGTCACGTGCAATTGTCGCAGCTAAAAAAAAGCAACCTTCGGTGCCATGGAGGCGCCACTGAGGCAGGAGTGTTTATTCAGAATACGTCGTAGCCACAGCTTACAAACATTCTTCTCAATTCGCAAGTTCTCTCTAATTGCGCTCGTAACAAAGGCTTCAAGCAATCTGCGCACGCCACGAATAACGATCCTAAGCATAACTGCATTCTTTCACACAAGTGCAACACACGTGCATTAAATTCAGATTACGTATACCAGCGTGTGCCGACTCACTTTCTCGCGCCCAGAAACGATTTTCTCGCAAACGTGCTGCGCAGCATTCCAAATTGCTGTTTCTTACATAATGTGAAGCAATCCACGAACATCATGCGCGAAGTGAAGAACACAAAAAGCTCTCTGCGCCGAACAGCACAATGCGACAAATGTTAACTTACGGCTGAAGTGACAAATACATAAGCAATTTACAAAGCAATGAAGGGAAAAAACGTAATGAAGGCCTTCTTACCAAGCAGCAGCCAAGCAGACAGACACGTTCTGGCAGGCGAACCCAGCAAAGACCACGCAGACGTTATCGCACATCTTTTGTAGCGTCGCCTTGCGTGATCACACCATGGCCGATATTTTGTAGTCGATGCGTTATTCTTTATACTAGTCTTATCATCCACCGTTCACGGCCGGCTGATCCCGTTGATAACGTCTACGTCTACAGCCACATAGACAAGTAGACGTATAGTGCACTATACAAAAGTTACTACAATAGATAAGTAGTACGCGCGTTCCCTTGGAGACAGGGAGTGTTGTATTGCCCTCTAGCGGGCGGCATGAAGCTGCGTAGCTCGGCCGCTTTTAGGCTCGAGTGGCCACTCTTGTAATCCGTATGTTACTCTATCGGCGAACCCAGCAAAGACCACGCAGACGTTATCGCACATCTTTTGTAGCGTCGCCTTGCCTGATCACACCATGGCCGATATTTTGTAGCGATGCGTTATTCTTTATTCTTATCATCCACCGCTCACGGCCGGATGATCCCGTTGATAACGTCTACGTCTACAGCCACATAGACAAGTAGACGTATAGTGCACTATAGAAAAGTTACTACAGTAGATAAGTAGTACGCGCGTTCCCTTGGAGACAGGGAGTGTTGTATTGCCCTCTAGCGGGCGGCATGAAGCTGCGTAGCTAGGCCGCTTTTAGGCGGGAGTGGCCACTCTTGTAATCCGTATGTTACTCTATGGCCAGAGCGCCTTCGTTTTTCTCGGCTTGCTCCGCCCACCGCCGTGACGCACTTCCGCCGCACGTTTCTTTTACTCGGCTGGAACTTCTGGTAGAGTGTACTAGAATACTTGGGTAGTGGAAAGAGCGGCGGGCAGCGCGTGAGGCACTTTATGTTAACGCTACCAGGTGGCGCCAGCGGCTCCTAACCGAGCACCAGCAAGCGCTCGAAAGCGGTCATGCAGCCGCAAGCACGGAAGTTTTCTTTTATTATTACTGCAGTTATGCATACTACTCGCACTGCAAATGTCATTGCTAGCTTATGAGCGAATTAATCAAAGCAATATGACTTCAGCAGGGCTAAGCTTTCGTCAGATTACCTCCGCTGAGGAGACGGCGCCAAGGCACGAAGTGCGTGAAGCTTCGCGCTTACAGTAAGAAGTCGTCTTAGGAGATCTTGCGTGGAACGGCGACGTCTGCGTCAATTTACTGGCGTGTTAATACGAACAGCCCCTGTGAAATGCATACATCACGTCCCGAGTGCACGCTCCGGGAACTTCGTACTCCCGCCAGTTCTCTTATCACAGGCAAGCGCCTTTGCGGCACTAACAGACAGCAATTCCAGGTGTTCTGCGCGTTTCTTTTTTAATATTTTGGAGTAAAATTTAAATTAAATCGCGATCTCATTATGAGGCACGCCGTAGTGGGGACTCCGGGTTAATTTAGACCACCTGGGGTTCCTTAACGTGCACTCAATGAACGGTAAAAGGGTGCTTTTGCATTTCGCCCCCATCGAAATGCGGCCGCCACGGCCGGTATTCGATCCCGCAACCGCGGGCTTAGCAGCGCAGCACCAAAGCCCCTACGCCACCACGGCGGCGTAATGTTTTGTCCCTGGAGTGGCAAACCTCTCCTCTTTTGTTACGGGTTTCTCTTGTTCCTCAAACACACGACGAAGCTATCGTTTCATTTGATACTGAAGCATATAAAATGCAATTGAAGGGAAAAAAAAACATTTTTACAGACCAACTGTTTATTTAAATCCGTTGGTTCAAGACATGTGCACCAGGTATAATCACAACACAATTTGTTCAAAGCTGGTGTGCGTAAACTGTTCACACAAAAGTTTAAAGGAACGGAGTAAGGTTCCCTGAAAACCAAGCAAGCACGCTCATGTGCAGCGGCTTAGCTTTAGGTAGTTAGCTGTTTTCGGGTTCTGGCACCCGGCGCGGTTAAAAGCCCTTACAATGAAGTGCAGACGGGTAGTCGCAAACCACCGACGTTTCCGAGTGTGGACTAATTGTCTTTGTGGTGCAAATTCCTATTCGACTGATTCCGTTGAGCTTCGTCTTTCGGGGCTTTAAACAACGACAACGTCCGTTCATTTAGCTCACGAAATCCGGGGTACCGGCTCTTGCAACCTCATCTCATTTCCCAATTGTTGGCTCATACCCACTACGGGGGATTGGCCAAGAATCAGGTGATTTCAACTATGTTTATTAGAATTTAAACAAAAACTAAATTTGTATAGCAGAAATTAGAAAAATACCATAAAGAATTTTAAGATAAATTAATTTTGACATAAAAAAGGTAAATAATAGGAATAATTCATAATTCTAGAAATCCAGCAAGGTACTCTCTTTGTGCCTCTTATGAAATTGTAAACTACAAGAAAAGCATCCTTGTGGCTGTGTCCCAGTGAAGTCACCCCAAAAAGAGAGAATC
The DNA here is from genome assembly GCF_013339745.2 of Dermacentor silvarum. Taxonomy (NCBI): domain Eukaryota; kingdom Metazoa; phylum Arthropoda; class Arachnida; order Ixodida; family Ixodidae; genus Dermacentor; species Dermacentor silvarum. Next base: position 17,135 of record NW_023605924.1, read on the forward strand.
GTTGGCGAGGTTAGTCTTTCGAAATGGAATTTCTAAGTGTTTTATCAGTCTTAAAATTCGGTGGCACAACAGAATAACTTCTTGTTGGGCGAATTGGTGTTTACGGTAGCACTCGTCTTTCCTTTCCTCTCGTCTTTCACTGTTGTCTTTTATTTCGAGTTTTGCGCTACTAAGTATCATGTTCGGTGGCCCAAGAGGAAAAAAATAAGCGACCAATGGATTCAGGTGCATTGCAAAAAGAACATAGATGTGATACAGCGAGAGGCGGTATACGGCATGTCCATTTTGTAAAGGAAACTGACACCGATTATTGTTCTACGGTAAACAAAGATAGTGGAAATTATAAGAAGGCGTTAAAATAGATTTTGCGGAATTTTGCGATAGCGCAAGAAAATCTAACGTGTCGGAAACGTGGTAAAAGAAGCAGAAACTGCGTCCGCAACCTCACTGACAGCCGCTACTGCGGCCGCAATCTCCTCGATGGATGGATGGATGGATGGATGGATGGATGAGGCTGAACCCTTTAAATCGGGCGGTGGCATACGCCACCTAGCCATGGTCCTGGTCCTCGGTTTTTTGACGCCAGCGCCACGCGCGGCGGTTACAGAAGTGGCAACAGCTCTCCCATAGGCCGCGCCGCGCGCTCTTTCCACTACCCAAAGTATTCTAGTACACTGTACTTCTGGCTAGAGTGTACTAGACATTAATCGAGTGGGCCGAACGGCGCTCTGCCGCTGAGGCGCCGCGTGTGGAAAAATAGTGCGAGGGCGCTGCGAGCGAACTGGATTGGGGCGGAGACGCGCTCCGCGGCATATTCAACGTACTTTCGCTGCGGGCGCCGAGGCCGATTGCGCGTAGTACGCTCCTAAAATAGTGCTTTATTTCAACTGCAAATTTATGTTTGCGCCATTTTGGCAAACATATATATTTGAGGCATGGATTATACAACGCGACGTCTTCAATTTTGCTGTCGTTGTCAAGCGCGTCGTCTGCTAGCGAGCGCGGGACGCCCAGTTGTTCTCGCAGAACCTCTGTGCAGTACATTTTTTTTTAATGTTTTAGTTGCTTCGGTGTGCCCGTGACTCTTGACGGCCGGTCCCAAATGTAGTTTTAGCCAGGTGAACTGCTGTTTTTACCACTGTCCTCTAAAAGTAACTGGTATCTCCGCACCATGAAGGCTACGTTGAAAATTTTATTATTCATACCGTATCATTTTACGCGCGCTTCTTGTTGCTGGATATTTATCAGGGACAATGATTGAAGAAAACAATATTAGAGTGAAATAAACGAGGTTTATTAACTGCGTGGCGCGAATAATGACCAATGTGTTTCTAGGTAATTAAATCAAAGGGTACATAGACATATCTATTCACGATATATATGTAAGGGAAAAAATAACAAATCTTCGAAATGCAATAATTGAAAAAGAGAGAACTCCCGACCGGGAATAAGCGCACGTGTTTGCAGTAACAAACACATTTACTAGTGAATACTGCAAATAAAACTCGCATTCACAGAAATAATATTCATAGCAGGCAGAACGATCTTTCATGTATATATATATATATATATATATATATATATATATATATATGTGTGTGTGTGTGTGTGTGTAAGTGTGTGTGAGTGTGTACTACACCGAATAGTTTCCGTTCGAATGTAACGCATAACAGCACTATTGAAGTCTCAAAGGTGAGTGACTGGATGCAAGTGAGGACTGTTATTCCGAATGATTGTGCTGCCGGAGAGTCGTGTCTGTTGCGCAGAGGCGCAGTTCCTGAGAGAATTAACGGACGGGTGGTAATAAGTCCTGCTTAACAAGTTCCTAGCTCTCGATCAATATAAACGCCCCGTTTTAGGGCAGCCTGTAAATCTGCTAACTTGATTCAGACAAGGATTTTTGACAGTCTCACCGTGTTTTCAACCCATTAAAACTGAGTGCGCCGTGTGGTGCCAAACTTTTCTTCAACGAACGCAACAGATCTGCACATATCTCTACGTATATGTGAGACATGCCGTTCCTTTAATTGTTTCATTATGGTCGTTATGATAGTGCACAGAATAACTGAAAGCAGCCGTGTATAATATACAAGCTGCTGAGTTAAGCGGTCATACATTTGGGAACGGCATTACATTTATGCACGAAATGTAGGATAAGCGTAACAGGTTTTTCTCGGAAATCAGACTCGAGAATAATTTATGTTGTTGACACCCCCAGAAATAAGCCGAAGAACGCAGTCACCTGCTTTTTTTTCTGTTTTTTAATATAAGCGAATTCTTCGGTTTTACGTGGCAAAACCACGATGTGATTAAGGCGCCCGGCTTATATAGTTTTTGTCACCCGGAGTTCTTTAACGTGCACCTAAATAGAAGTACACGAGTCTTTTTCCATTTCGTTCCCATCGAATTCCGCGACCTGGATTGAACCCGCGAGCTCAAGACCGTATCCACTATACTATATAGCCACTAATTAGGCTACCACGCAGGCTCTTTCTTTTTTGAAGTATCGACTGGGAAAAAAAATTCCACGTACGGCTTACGGCCAAAGATTAGCATATAGAATGGCCGCTTTAGGCTATGGGACCAAATATCTTTGTACGCATTTTTTATATTATTGTCTAATAAGATTCCCCTTTGATTTGATTTAATTAACTAAAACCGTTTTCGGCGCTCGGAGTCCGACTGCAATAAATGACCCCGTACAATTACTCCGCATTCTGTTACGCGAGAAAGGCAGAAATTTGAATGAAATGTTGCGCTGCAGCTTTTTTTTTTTTTTCTATAACAATACTTCCCGCAAATCTGAGGACAAGGCGCCGGATGGGGCAGCTATGTTTTATTTGTTTGAAGCGGCAAGCAGGAAGGTTGCATATGTTTCTCCTTCTGCGTTTAGCAGTACCTACTGATGAAAAACTTTATGCGCAACAATACACACGAGAGATACATGCTGCTTGAAGAACGAGAAAAATATTTTTTCTCCGAAGGGAACCGTGCAATAACATAGTAGAATGAAAGCCGACACTGCGGCCGCAATGCAAAAATAAATAAAGAAGAGAAGGAAAGCAATTTATTCTTAAGGCACAAATACATATCATATGCAATTATGAACCCCATTTGAGCAGTGTGAACGCAAATACCAGCGCGCGAAGTAGTACGAATGACCCTGCCGAGCAGTATCGCCAGCAGTTTCCAACGGCGCGACCTTGATGCGGCCCAATCCACTTCGACCGCAGCGCCGCCCCAGTATTTTTCCACGTCAGCCGCCTCACTGCACAGCATGCGCCGCCCCAGCCGCTCGTCCCACTCGACCATCACATGATTACCCTAGCCTCGGCAAGCCAACCTCTTCTGAAGCCGCCCCTCCCTCTCCCCCGTGCGCGGTGCCTTCTGGGTAGGAATAGGCCCACAAGGTTGCCGGAGCAATCGTGATTGTTTGGTACGTGGTAACTTTTAGTGGCGCCTGCAGTCACAGGCTTGGAGGCCCGTATGCGGGTGGTGGTCTTCTGCTACTGCGCGCGTCGTTCTTCGCTTCAAATGCGATGCCTTGAAACGTGGAGCAATACTGGGGCGCCTGACTCATGACTCAATCGTGATTGTTTGGTACGTGGTAACTTTTAGTGGCGCCTGCAGTCACAGGCTTGGAGGCCCGTATGCGGGTGGTGGTCTTCTGCTACTGCGCGCGTCGTTCTTCGCTTCAAATGCGATGCCTTGAAACGTGGAGCAATACTGGGGCGCCTGACTCATGAAGACAGAAACTTTTGAAGGCGTCACTTGCGCTAACCACCGCGGTTAGTGGAGTTGCCAGCGCTCGCGGCTCGAAACCTGTCCAGACGCCCGAGTGTGGTCTATTTTTCCCACGTACTCAAGTTTCGTCAAATCAGCCGTTGTGCACCTTAAGCTGTGGTGCGTATTATCTTGCTAATTTTTCGTCCCGCTGTCTTGCACCTAGTAAGAAACGAGATGTGTTGAGGGAAAATTTTTTTATTGTCGCATTTTCGCTTAATAAAAGGCTGGTGTGCGTGTTTTATTTTGAGAGAAATAATTTTTGTCACGCTGTCTTGCACCTAGGAAGAAACGAGATGTCTTGAGGGACACTTTTTTGTCGCATTTTCGCTTAATAAAAGGCTCTGGTGTGCGTGTTTTATTTTGAGAGAAATAAATAGCATTAGCCTGCATTCTAAACGCCGAAGTGGTCGCCGTTTATTCAGATTTACGTGCACTATGTTCCAAGATTGTGTGGTGCGACGACGCTGTTGAGACGCGCCTCGGGGATCAATTTTCGTTATATAGATAGTTTTCATGTGACGTCGCGGAGGCAGCTCCCACCGTTCTAGTACCTAAAGATGGCGGCTACGATGACGTCAGTGCACCGTCTTATCACGCTCTCTGTTTTACTTTTTTGACGGCGACTATTTTTCACAGGTTTATCGCTGTTATCACTTTGACGTTCGACGCAAGACGCGCCTGTCGTGCGGTCATGTTTCTTGATTACGCCACTTCTCGACCTGCTGATACCTAAAGATGGCGTCCGCGATGACGTATGTGCAAACTATCTATAATAAAGCAAATGGACGGAATTTGTGTATCATCTAGAGTTTATTCAGCTGTTTTCGAGTGCGAGTATAGCTCCACAGCATAATTATGTCCTAGAATCAAACACTGCCAGGGGGACCCTTCTTCCTCTGCTATAATGTGAAACGGCATGGAAACTGAATGCATAGCGGCAAAGGAAAAATATCAGCAATTCATTTGCACTTGTGGATTCATTGTGTTGCTGGTGTACTTGTACTATGGAAAGCACATTTTTATGACAACAGTAATTGTTTCATTCTTTATTCAATGTTTATTGCACCTATAGAAGCCAGAAGATTTCACACAAATACAGAAGGAAGCCACATTTACAATTTAAATGAAGTACATTGCAAAGATAATACACAAAAGAAAATTATAAACAGCAAGTAGGAAAACTTATTGTGCCACTGCTCTTTGGTATCAGTATTAGCATACTTGTATGCCACAGGGCATTTGTATAATGGTGTTATACAAAGTAAACTATATCACATGTAGTATTGATACCTTTAATAAAACTGGTCAATGGGATCAGCTGTCCTTGAATGTAGCTGCAATTTTGCTTACAATGCCTTGTATGCAACGCCTTCAATACAGGGCTATAATTATACATTTATATCTGTGCTGTCCTCACAAATATCGAAAGGCTTCGGTGATTGTGCTTGTCTGAAAAGTAAGCAATACATATGCAGAAATCGAAAAAAAAGACTGGTAGTTCACAAAGTCAAAGTTGAAAGAATTGATGTGAGGTCAGACCCACAAACTAAGTATGTCAACATTAAAATACAATGCATTTTGCTGCAAGTAAAATGTACAACAAAGCTTATGTTGTATCACATACCTACAAAAAAATTAACGCCGTCGAAGCTGAGCCAACACACCGTAAAATTAAGAGGCGACGGCTCTATTACGTCGTGAACCTCAAATGAATGAATATTCACGGTATTTAAAACACTCATTGAGTGGTATACACCAAATGTTTGTGGTTACAGTGAATCTGGCATCATAAAAGGCTATTGTAAAGCAAATGACCAGAGTGAGCACATTAAATTATTTTAAAAATAGTAAAACCAACGGTATTCCAGGTGACAGTGGCAAATTTGCACAAAGGTCAGGTAAAAGACATACAGATAAACATTAAAAAAACATTGTCATCCTCAAGAGTATACTTAGCTCACACATAATCCATTGAGAGCATTCACAGCATGCCCATGTCATTACACAGTTTACTCTAGTAAGGTAGGCCAGCTAACCTACCGTCATTGTCTACACTGTTTAGCTTGGGCTGAACAGAACAATTGTTTAGGAATAATTTGCATGCAGGTGATTGAAGCTACAGCATTCAGCAAGACAACAAACATGTACTTGCAGAATTTATAGAGGGAAAATGTGATACCTTATTGTAAAAGTTTGACATCTGCATACAATGCTCCTGAACAATATATGCACTTTACAAAGTAACTCAAAAAACAAATGCCTTAACATAAAACCTGGTGGGACAGCTGAAATTGATGGATAAAGAAATTAATTGTGTGGGCCATCACGAACATAGTTCACCCACGAGGAAACTTATGTAGCAATTCTTCCAGTACTGCAAGCCGCAGGCACCCAAGCTGACACCCTGCCTGGGTCAGCAGAGGCACCATGATCCTGTAAAATTGCTTCTGTGAGTGGTTCACTGGCTGCAGGGCTTCTCTGAGGGGCAGTGAGGTTAATTACATCGATGGAGTATGGTTTTTTCAGAGGAGCGTACAAAGAGAATTTCGATGTGTTCCAATAGAAAGCAATTTCCGCCATCAGTGTCCTTGACCTCATTGCGAACTATCAGACGCTTCAATGCTGCTGCAAACTGCTTTGCTGTTGGGTTGTCATTGCAGCCCCCAAATGATTTTATTGCAGCAAAAAGTTACTCAAGATGGTCCTGACTGAGCTTGGAAGTCGGAAGATATGCCAATAGGCCATTTTCTGTAACCAAGTGGCTGTATAGACGGCTGTATAAGCACACCACAAAGCGAATGAAGCCCGTCTTTTGGTAGGTCCCTGTCAGTTTACCATCTGCAGACTCCCTAAGCGAGCAAAAGTAGGCCATCAGTTCTTTGACATACGCAGTGACAGGAGCCACATTTTCAGGACACAGTAGCCTTTTCTATTCTTCTTGCCTTGGATGTCTTGAATTATATATGTCAAATCCGTTGCTGACATGTCTGATAAACTGTTCTGTTGGCAAGGAATTTGAAAATTTTGAATTTTTTTGAGCTCTGCAGTCACTAATAGCATCTGCTACCGATTGACTAAATGTTTGAGCCAACAATGAGACTTTCATGGGCTGGTTTTTCCAGGTAATATGTGCTTGTCTAAGTTTGTTTGCCAAATGTAGGCCCTCTGTGTACTGGATTTCATGCAGCTCATCAATGTGTTTCAACAATATGAACTGTTTGTTCGTATCACAATAGCCTTTTTATCAAACAGGGCGTGCCGCAGTAGCTTCAACATGTGACAGGGATCCAACATGGCAAAGAGAAGCATTTTTTGTCACTGGATGCGGAAAAGAAGCATCCAGCTCAGTCAGGTCCATCTTGCAGCCAAGGCTGTGCAGCAATGACAAATTCGCTGCAGCGCCATCGCAGGTCAAACTCGTAATGTGTGCACCTTTTCCGTGAGTGAAGCTAGCAGCTTGCAGCACCAAATTGTGCCTCTGCTCACCACCAAGGCCATGCACTAGAAAGTAGCCAATCGGCAGCTTTCATCTGCCATTGATTGCAACAAGCATTAAAGCAAATGCATCTTTGGCAACTGGAAAGCTGTCATCATTGACATCAATGTCCATGTCAACACATCCATGGAAGCTTTTCCCAACCCACACCACTTCTCTGCATGAACGGCCATCTCATCCACAACCAGATTGCATAATGTGGAGCCGTGCTTTACCTTGATAGCCAATGCAGTCATAGCCTCTTTTGAAAAGCCAGCAGCCCTATCAATGGATTGATATCATTTACACAGCGTCTTTCGATGCGGGAGGCATGCGTTGAAAACAGCTCGTACATATCTGTATGCTCTAGGAGAATACAAATGCAAAGTCAGTGCAAATGGCCTGAGCTCTGGCGAGTAAGCGCGTGACATTGCTTGCACCAGACTTATGTGGCAGTTCACGCATGAGCAAGTATTTTTTTGCCCCACCAAGACTCTGCAATATGGTGACATCCTCATTTCCTAGAATGCGATTGTCAGATAAATCTTCTATGACATCTTCGAGATGAGCAACCTTTTGAAAAAGCCGTTGATGGAATTGCCGTAGAGTCTTCATCTTCTTCTTGGTCGCAGTTTGCAATTGTGTAACGCCATACTTCATGCCTCAGAAAGGCCTTTTCAGGCGTGTCTTCTGCTGGCTGTGGCTGCAAAATATCACGCGCTGTAACAGGTGCATGAGCGACCAACATGACACAAAGCACATACGCAAAACAAAGTACTTAATTGTTGTGGCATACACTCTTGTGCAAGCTATGATGAATATAATGCTTAATTTTAGGTCATTACCTGGCTCACGACGGTTTCTGTTCACACTTTTGTGAACTTAAAAACTGTGGGGGCATAAAACTGCCATCCACACGAGCTTGCTAGTGCCACTTAATTTTGTTTGTTTACTTATTTGCTAAATACTGCAGGCCCATCTGGGCCCAGGCAGGAAAGGTAAAAGTACAAAACAACTAACACAGAAGAGGCCAATGTAGCATAGTTCAATGAGATGTTTCACAGAAGCCTTTTAGTTTGAGTGGGCAAAATATACTAAGCTCATTGTGACCGATCGAACAAATAAAGAGCATAGAAAATTGTGAAAAACATGTTGGTCTTCTAGTTATTGTGTCATTTGAATGGAAAAGAGAAATTGAAAAAGGATTATTGGCCACTAATTGGTGTTTAATGCAAACCCTGAGGAAACTCATACCACTGCGAACGAATATGAATGTTTCAGCTTTTAATTAGATGGTTGCCACGATCATAAATGTTAGTGTCCACGTGCAGTTCACTGAGCGACATTTATTATGCTTCAGCTATTAAACAGTTGCCACGAAAATATATGCTACTTCACTTGCAGTTACCTAAGGAAACATGTAAAAATTGTAGTGGTCGAGTACTATCCTCACCATAGTATGCCTTGCTGTTCGAGGTGTCGCTGGGTTGTGTATAGGCAGTGCTACAGAAGCTTCACCCTTGAGCGTCCTGGAGGGCCTTGGACTGGAAGACAGGACAAAATACACCAAGTGCCATGAGGAGGGACTGCTTGCTGTAACATAACTTGGAATTGCTGACCGTGCAAACGAAACACCAGATGCACAGTTGAAGCTAAAACCCAGGACTAATAGCGCCACCATTGGCTTCATTTAAAATTTAAGCCCAATAATGACCAGCAAGCAGGAGATTGTTAGGGAGATCAGTGGCTGTGGCTATATACTGTATTTTTTATCTACTGTCCCAAAAGATGTTGATAAAGCTTACCAGCACAGTTCGCATGGTATAAATTTTATTACTGTAGTAAAATGTTGGAGCCTAGCAAGGGTGTTAATTATGTGTGTAATGAGAGGACATGGCTGAAGTATAATTAAGGGAAGGAGTGTGTTTTACTTATTCCAACTTTACTGAAAAAAAAAGTTCTTTTTCATCTTACATAACACTGCTTGGCTGCAATTTGTTTTATTTTCCTTATCTTGTACTTATCCTAGATTGACTAAAATGAGGTTATAATGTAGCATATATGGCTTTCATTCATTAGCACTTGCTTTTGCCAGTGTTAACAATGAAATTTGAACGCAGTATGCTTGTCACCTCCGTCAAAAAAGGACTGTAATGTAGCCAATGATAGGTTGAACAGTTCTATCTTTCTCTTCATTCTGAGCATTACTAATAGATCTTTTAAATCTGTTGTAAACATCTTACAAAAAGCTGTATGACAGTCTCATATGCATTTTTGAAACTGAAATAATTACTTTAAAGATGAAATACAAAATATATATTACAGGGAAACACCAGATTTTTGCAAAGCAGATCAGAACATGAATGAACCAAGGCACACAGGTGAGAAAATGTCTTAAGCAAGCTGTGTGATCGTTACGACAATCAAACATGCCAGGACATGTTGGATTTCGGAAGGCTCATCAGCGATGTCTGAATCAGTCAAGGACGCACTAGCAGATGTAGCAGTACCCTCTGCTAGCACATCAATCAGACAAGCCCTCAGAGATGTCCATATCCATTGTGGCTTGAGAGACCTGCCTGAATATAAGAAAAGCATATTTCACTTCAGGAATGGTGGGGGACATCTACCACAGTCATGAAAAAGGTATGATCAAACTGGAAACATGCATTATGGCTGCATACAGCTGTGCATCAACTTACTGGCTCAACTTGATGCTGTTATGTCCCCATGGATGTAGCTGCTTCACTTTAAGGTTGACTCATTTCTGTGGCATCGTCCTTTGCAAGCGTCTGCAATTAAAGAATAACCCATCAGATATTTTTAAGGTCGAACAATAACATTTGCTGTGGAATGCATTTACACAACCTTTCCGAAGTCATGCAAAAGACCTCGCATGATCTGTGCATGCTTTCCCTACACACCGCATCCCCTTGTGTAGAAAACTACGTTTGATCTAAGTGTGCTTGTAAAATACACATACAGCTAATTGAATCTCGGGGAAAATGGAGCTGTAGTAACTTTGCAGTGCATGTTTCACACAAAAATATCATAGATATAGCTGTAACACACACATAATGTAATGTAATGCCCCCTCTGTAATGCCTCCAGGCCTTCAGGGTACTACTAATAAATGAATAAAAATGATGTTCACTCCTGTAATTTAAAGTAAAACTGCGTTATTTCATCTCAACTGCCATTTACCCGTTGTTTAAAATATGTCAACCAACATCATATCTTCTGAAAAAAAAATAGAAAATGATATTTAGCCTAAACTTGGGGAGTGATTAAAACTTAGCAACATGATGTTTGAACTTTGCACTCACAAGCTGAGTTACCACGAGCAGAATATTCTCTACAAAATTATTGTTCTCGGCGACTATTGCAAAACTTGGTATGTTATGTGAAGACTAATCTTTCATGGTTTCTTCAATTAGTTTTATTGCAATTTTGATTGTTTTCAGCCACAAGAAATACATACAAAATTCAGTCAATAATAATTTTTATAGCAGGAAATGTAATTCTTCGACAATAAATACCTTCACATCGTGGGCTTTTTGGGAGTGTACGCTAGCTGATAAAAGTACTAGAAGGAGAAATAAATGTTTAACACTTAGTGGGAATCATGACAAAGTTGAAAAAAAAATGGCTTGAATAGTATTGCACCACTATTTCATCAGTTATAATTCACACGAGCACGTAGTTACTAAGGATCGCGAATATTGCAGTTCCATTTTCATAAATAAAAGAAACGTTCACTGTGCTTACCTATGGAAGGACAGACCATCGCGCCGATTTTCTGTTCGATTAGGACATCCTGGCACACAAGACTTCATCACGCAGGTGCGCGAGTTCTCGCCGGTCTGCTAAGAGGCCGAAGACTTTGAGCAGATCTCGAGCAACAGTGTCGACTGCGCTACCTTAACTACGGGCCGGCGCGGCCCTAAATATGTTCGGAGTCTCCGGCTCGCCAGTCCATCCTTGGGCACAAGACGGGACGAATTTTTTTCCCGTAGGGAAACAGTCGCTTCGGACCCTGTACACTCACTTAATTGCCTACACATTTTGCGGGGGCGAAAGGCATCATTGTTTCCTAGAAGACGTCGTCAAACGCAACGAATCGTCGTCGGAAGGGCGGCTTGGTTTCCTTCACACGTTTGCAGGGCGAAAGGTTCCCTCGTTTCCCTGAAACCACACCGAAACGAAACCAGTGTCCTTGAGGTGGTCCTCCCGGGTTGTTGGGCGCAATGCCGGTTAACCGACGCCTTCGTTCGCAACAGCCTTGGAGCCTGTCTGCTAATTAAGCGGCGAGACTCAACTGCTTCACACACTCGAGTTCCTTCACTAACCTTGGCGCGCATATTCCGAAACCTCCGCAGCAGACGAAACCGAAGTCACCGAAGCGAACCGAGTAATATCTACCGCTTGCCTATCACGTGAGGGCCTATTTCCCATCATCCCATTCCTCTAAATTTTTTACGACTAGGCTTCAAGATTGTCACGTGACGCTCCCTCCTAGTTGTTTTCCTTCCTCCATGACTTTTCCGATATAGGGGTTGTAACGATGGATGGATGAGGCTGAACCCTTTAAATCGGGCGGTGGCACACACCCCCTAGCCGTGACTATTAACATATTTTGTACTTTGTGGAGGGTGAAATTTCTCCCCTGCCTTGATTTTAGCCACCAATTAGATAACCTCCGTTTGGTTATTTCTACCCGCTTAAAGTCTATTGCGCCTCCACTGTCCCTAAACCCCAATGCCTTGAAAAAAAAAAGAGCACCGTTGCTATGCACTGTAGGGTTAAGCCCTCTACAGAAAAGTATGAGGTGTTCAGCCGTTTCCTCCTCCTCTCCACACGCACCGCACAACCTGTCTATACCTTGGTACTTGACTCGGTACATCAGTCCGCAGTACTCCCGTGCTGGCTTCAAACAACAGAGCTTCCCCTAGAATTACCATAGATATTTTCGTAGGTAATTTCTTGCTTGATAAAGGCGATGAAACTAAAGTGGAAAACCTCATCCGAAAATGCACGAAACGAATACTTGGTCTACCCATGACGGCAAGCACGCAGCGCCTGCTAGGCCTTGGGGTACATAATACGTTCAAAGAAATTAGATAAGCACAAAGAATGTCCAAGTTCATACGCCTGTCCTCGACAGCTGCGGGCCGGGAACTCCTCTCACACATAAGTCTTCTTATCCCAACTCAAGTCAACGATCCAACACCACCGGGCCGGCCGCCTTAAGGGGTGACCCTGTAAAATATCATCATCAAGACACTCGAAGACGAAAAGATGTTATGTTTTGATCATGCAGAAGACGAAAAGAGAACAGCTCCTTGGCGCCAGCGCGCGCTACTTCACTTCTTCAATAAACCGTTCATGTTCAAAGCAGTCACTGGTCTCAATCGTTTTAACAATGGTGCCGTGATCAGGATTACTACCTCCCCGCCCACAAGAAGGTGAACCTGTAAAGAAGCAGCAGAGAAGAAAACGGCGGTGGAGCAGCGAATCGACCTGGATTGAGCGACGAGATCGAAGAGAAAACCAAAAGCATCAGAACGGCTGACTGCAAGTAAGAGGTCATTTTACCGCCTAGCAATGAGCAAAGAAGTAATAACGAAGAGGAAAGCACTTCACTCCCAGATAACGCAGCTCATCAACTCAGCAGAACAGCAAATTAATGAAGGAACTAACAGAGAAGAGTTGATCTGAACACATGCACAGATTAAGGGAATAAGCGAGAGTCTCAAGAACGCCAACGAACAAATGGAGAAATTTTTAACTGAAGATACTGCCGAAGCTGAATTCGAGAGAATAATAGAGTATGACATGAAAATAATGAAGATCTTGTCTACCATAGAGTTCAGAATGAGAGAGCCTGCACAGGTGGATTTAAATAACGGAACAAGGCAGACCGCATCAAGTACAGAACACGACGCAAAGGAACTAGTAAAACTACCTAAGCTAGAAATGCAAAGTTGGGCGGAAGAGCTTTGGAGTGGAACTGCATCTGGGCTCAATACAAGTCAGCAGTTCACCTCAGACCTAACATGAGCAAGGGACAAAAGTTCAATTATTTATTAGCATCGCTAACCGGAAAGGCAGCGTCTGCGGTAGAAGGGCTTCAGTACTCTGCAGAAGAAAATTATGATGAAGCGATAAAAATTCTGCAAACAATGTTCGGAAATCGTGACCCATCAGTGGAGCTGCACATGGCCCAGCTATTGAGCCTCGAGAAAGTGAAATCGGCACAAGAAACTGATGAACTGCGGAGGCTAGTGAACAGAGTGCAGGTCAACAACACATTGGCACTCAAATCATTGAAGGTGGAGACAGAGAGTTTCGCGCCAATGTTATTGACAGCGTTGAAAAGAGCAATTCCACCGGAGTTATTCCTGCAGTTCAAGTCAAAAGAAGCAATGAGAAACAGCTCAAACATGAAAGCTAGTGCACAAAGCAGCAGAACAGGTAAAGAATGTGAGGAAAAGTTGAACAGGCTTATGTCATTTCTGCGAGAGCAAATATCGTTTTGGGAAGAAACACAGTGTGAACAGGAGAGGATAACTGAGAAGCCAAGGAATAACAGCAGACAGCTTAGAACAACTTCCAGCTTTTATAGCTCAGAAAACAGAAGCTGCCTGTTCTGCAAGCAGAACAACCACGCAACTGAGGACTGTCGTAGGAACATTCCTATGACGAAAAAAAGGCCATTCTAACCGAGAAAAGAGCATGTTTCAGATGCTACCCGGCCAAATCACACCGCACGTATTTGTAGAGCAAGAGTGATATGCAAGCAATGCAAAGGACGACATTCTACATCAGTGTGTAGAGCGGTGAGGCAAGAAAATGCAGATCATGTCACAATAAAGCAAGCGGAAGCGACGTCTACTCTACATGCAACTGAGAATCTAAAGCAAAACTTTGTGCTTTTGCAGACAGCTGTAGCTTGGATAGATGGCAAAAAAGGTGGCCGACATTGCTGATTGTTATTGGACAGCGGAAGCCAGCGTACATTTATTGAAGCTGGATTAGCAAAAGAAATAGGTGCGAAGATAATACGAAAGGAAAGACTGACAATTGGTTCGTTCGGAGGAGACGAAAAATTCAAACAAATGAACGTGGTGCAAGTAACTATAGCGACGCGAGAAAACAAGTCAGCCACGGTGATCGAAGCTCTACAAGTCGACGTCATATCACACAGTTGTCTACCTGCTCCAAATCACAAACTCAACGAGAAAATCAGTCAACTAAAGCTACAAGTGGCCGATGACAGAACCGAGACTACTGCAACAGATGCTATAGGGCTGCTCATCGGCTCGGATTATTACTGGGAGTTCATCACTGGTAAAACACAAAAAAATCGAAAGCAGATTGCTGGCTGTTGAGACAATACTGGGTTGGGTACTGCAAGGCCCATCGGAGCAAACTAAAACACAATTAACTCAAGCCCAAAATCAAGCAGCCATGGTTCTTAAGGTTCAAGCTGCGGGAATTAAACTACAGCAAGAGCTACAGAGGTTTTGGAGCTGGGAATCATTGGGAATCAAACAACATAGTTGCACTACTACAGAAGCTGAAATTGTAGAAGAATTCGCGAATAAGATAATACAACTAAACGGTCGTTATCAAGTCAGCTTGCCCTGGAAAGAAAATGTCCACTTGGAAATCAACAAGGACAATGCAATGAAAAGACTCCTCCAATTGACGAAAAGATTAAAGAAAAACGAAGAAATGCTGTGTCGCTACGATCAAGCTATCTCAGAATATATGACCTTGGGAGTCACGGAAGAGGTTCAGGAATCCGAAGAACCACTGACTACGTTGTGTTACTACATGTCACATCATGCAGTTATTCGAGAGGACCGAGCGACGACTAAAGTTCGTGTAGTATTCGACGCCTCTTCACACACACAGCAAGGCATATCATTAAACGACAATCTGGAGGCAGGACCTAATTTAAACGAAGACATGCTTTCGCGGCTAATCAACATTCGAAATGAAAAGGTGGCCCTAGTAAGAGACGTTGAGAAGGCATTCCTACAAATTTCAATTCATAAAGAGGACAGACATGTCATGAGATTTCTGTGGTGGAAGCACGACGCTGACGGAAGACTGGTGAATGAAGTACAAACCTGGCGCATGAATAGAGTTACTTTTGGTACAACACCGAGCACATTTCTTCTGGCAGCTGCAATCAAGCACCATTTGAAAGAAATGGCTGAGCGATTTCCAGATACAACAAAAGAACTACAGAAAGCGATTTACGTGGACGATGTAATCACAGGAGCAGCAACGTTTGATGGAGCTGTCAAGCTGTACAAGCAGGCAAAACAAGTGTTGAAAGAGGCGGCGATGAACTTGAGAAAATGGACATCGAATGAGGAGAGATTAAACAAAATAATATATATGAAAACGAAAAGCACAACGCTCACATGGAGATTCGATCGAAAGGATACACAATGCTTCTTGGCATGATATGGAAGCACTCAAAAGACGTGCTATCCTTCCCTGTGGACAAATGGGCGTCCTTACCAGCAACAACGTGCTTAACCAAGAGGACAGTATTGCAAGCAGCAGCAAGAATATTTGATCCGCTTGGTCTGCAGTCACCTATTACGATACGCGCAAAAATTGGCTATCAAAGACTGTGGAAAACGAACATTACGTGGGATGATCCACTCCCAAAAAAAGAATGTGACAAGTGGAGGGACCTGATGTCCGAAGCAGAGGAGCTGTGAGTTCTAGAAATTCTTTGATGCTACGCAAGCAAGGATCAAGCAGTACAAGCATACAAGCTGCATGTGTTTGCAGACGCGAGTCCAACAGCATACGGTGCTGCAGCATACTTGGTACTGGTGTACAACGATGGAACAAAAGAGTCAAGGCTACTGACAGCGAAAAGCCGTGTAGCTCCCGTCAAAGAGCTAAGTTTAGCAAGAGTTAAGCTAATGGCAGCGGTGATAGCATCAAGACTAAGCGATTACATCAAAAGTCACTTCCCCAAAAGAATTAAAGAAGCTCCCTGCTGCACCGACTCAATGATTGTACTTCATTGGATTAAAAGAACAAGCCAAAGGGATCCATTTGTTACCAATAGAGTCGCAGAAATACGAGAGAAAACACTGCAAACAAGCTGGTCATTCATTCAAGGTGAGTACAATCCGGCAGACCTACTCACACGGGGTATCAGAGCAAAGACGTTAATGAACTCGAAAATGTGGTGGCTTGGACCCAAATGGGTTACCTCCGTGGAGCCGGAAAGAGCAAGCGTGATTCGCATGAATATACAGATGGACAATCAACAAGAAGATCAATGTCAAAGCTGCACAGAATCAACAGAGAATGAATTCACCAATCTTGGAAATCAAAAATTGTTCATCATACGGGCGACTTCTAAGCGTAACAGCAAGGATATTCAGATTCATAAACAACACAAGAAAAGAACACCACAAGGGGCCGTTAACAGGAAAAGATATTATAACTGCGGAGACCTATTGGATACGACAAACACAAGTACTACTCAGGAAGACAAGTGGTGATGCTAAGTCAAGCACTAAACCCTTTAATATAAATGGACAAGAAGTATACTATGATGACAAAGGACTCATAAGACAGAAAGGACGCTTGCACTACAGCCAAGAATCAAACCGGCACGTCATCGTACTTTCAAAGGACGAATATTTCACGGAACTACTCATACGTCACGTTCATAAAATAATATTGCACAGCGAAGTTCAAGCCACGCTAGCGCAACTACGGGCCAAGTTCTGGATATTGCAAGGTTGCCAAGCTGTAAAAAAAGTTTTAAACAAATGCATAGTATGCAAGAGGCATAACACAAGACCAGCCACTCAAACTATGCCTCGCCTCTCGGCGGACATAGTCAACGAATCCGAGCCATTTCAAGTCACAGGAGTTGACTTCACCGGAACACTTTATGCGAAAAGCCAACACGAGATTGTAAAACAATACGTAGTAATTTTCACCTGCGTGGTAACGAGAGGAGTACATTTGGAGATGACCAACAACATGTCGACATCCAGTTTTTACTAGCTTTCCGGCGATTCACTGCAAGACGTGGTATACCTGTCATAATCCACTCGGACAAAGTCAGGACCTTTACAAAGGCCGAGAAGGAAATCAACGGAATGCTTGACGCTGTTGGACACGAACGGGTGAAGGATTACTGCAGTATATGCCAAATACAATGCAAAACACTAGCCGAGTGAGCCCTGTGGTGGGGAGGAGTCTACGAACGCCTCATACGAAGCCTGAAGACACCGATGCAAAAAATAATCTCAAGAAAAACAACTTCAGTGGAGGAGCTACGCACAACTGTAGCAAAAGTTGAAGGAGCGCTCAACAATCGACCGTTAACTTACATGTATGGTGAACCTAATGAGCCCATGCCAATAACTCCTGCAGACATCATAGGCGGTTGCCAACAGCTTCAAGACGGACAAACAAGACCATACAACGGAGACATTCAAGAAGCATGGCAAAGTAGATGCAAACTAGTGAAAGCTTGGTGGAAGAGATGGCATCACGAATATCTCGCGGAAATAGGAGCTACTGTCAAAGCCAAGACACGACAAGTGAAATCATTGTCCCAAGGCGATGTGGTTTTAATTGAAGGCCGGGGTCCAAGAACATTTTGGAAAATGGGCCGAATTGAAAAAAGTTACCCTGAACGCGATGGAGTAACAAGAGCTTGCTTACTTCAAACAGGCAACAAAGAGGTTCTCAGAAGATCTGTGAACAACATCTACCCTCTTGAAGAGTGCTTCAAATAGCCTGCCAAAGCCTATCTCTGTGCCAGTTGGCCAGGCAGGAGCTTGTAAAATATCATCATCAAGATACTCGAAGGCGAAGAGCAAGAGAATGGCTCCTTGGCGCGAGCGCGCGCTACTTCACTTCAATAAACCGTTCATGTTCGAAGCAGTCACCGGTCGCGATCGTTTTAACATGCCCAGTCCTATTCAGGTAACAGATAAACTCTACGAGTCGAGTAACCTATTAATGAGCACCCTTTTCTGCACACATCAACAGCTGCATCAAGGTGTTCGCTGCATCGTTTTATAGCCAGCGCTAAAAACGGCATTTATTCTAAATGATAAAGTAAAAAAAAAGTATTTTCTTAAAGCCTTGCCATGCGTGTATAATATTTATTAGAAATTTTATTTTAGTTGAAAGAAATATAAGTCTCGCTTCAAATAAAAACAAAAAATTTTCTGAGTGTTCGTTCCCTCCTCTCCTAGTAGCACTTCAATCGCTCGTCCCGCCAACGCCCGTGCTGATGCTGGTGACAAATGGTTTTGCACCGCTTTTTGCCCGACGCTTCGTGACCCATTTGGATAGACCTTGCGGTTTCGTCACTGTAAGATAGTACTTGCCCTATATTGCCATATTTAGCTTTTGTTTCCCGATTTTTTTGTCGCTTTCAAATAAGAGAACCTGAACAGAAACAAAAATATCCCAGTACATGGGGAGCATTGTTGCTCATTGATGTCCCAATAGGAGGTACGCTCCTTCCCAATGATGACTGGACAGCGCGCACTACCTTCATGTATATGCTTCGGCCACGCGCTCGCGCTGATAGTATTCTACACACATGTCAAAGTTCCTAAAGCCCTTCATTTCACCTCTTGCTTTCCTTTGTTGGCCATAATAAACACGTGCTAGCACTACATGCAGGCCTGCATCAATGCGTGTCAAATGAACTTTGAATCTGCATAGCATCACGCAGCTAAACTCCTCAGATGCATCAGTTGCAGAGTTTAACTTCAGAAACTGTGTCGTAAGCGATATTATCTGATGAACGGTATTATCTGTAACTTTGCGCGAATGTATCTATGATTCATTTAGCGCCAAGCGCGCGACAACAAAGCTTTAATCGCTGCGCTGCCACATCGTGATACAACCCGAACGTCATTCATACACATCACCAGACTGGGTGCTTGAAAAACTTTCAATTTATGCGTAGGGGAAACAAGGTACAAAAACGGAATCCCACTACGCCCCTTCCCACCCATGCCTACCTCAGCCCAAACGGCGGCACAAGATACGCACAACAAGGTGAGAGCAAAAAGCTGCCCCCCTCAGCGACACTCATCCTTCTGAAACGATCAACGAACATGCTCACGGCAAGTTTGGCCCGCGACCACTGGCTCCAATGTAAGCACCATGTGCGAGCCCGTTTGAACCGGTACGAACGCATTGGACGGCCTGACGTCATTTTCGTGTCTTACGGCGGTTTTCCCTGGTCGATCTGGAGCGGCCGCCGAAATCCTGGAGCGAGTGCTCGCGCTGGATCGTACCGGAAGTCTGCGCATACACGTCACAAAAATCAACTTCCGCTCTGCATGTTTCTATGGCCACCAAGATCACCGTCCCCCAGCGAGCGGAAGTGGCGTATGCTTCTCGTCCTATTTCCGCCCGAATCCGCGCCTCGGCAGCGGAGCAAGCGAGCAAGTGAGAGCGATCCGGCGCGGAGCGAGTTGATCCGAAACGACCAGTGGAAAGCGCGAACCCGCTCCAGCTCGACCAGTGAAATTTGGATTCGCAGCCGTGGAACAAAAAATCCTGCTCCAGATCGACCAGTGAAAAACGCCATTAAAAACGAGCAACAATGATCGCGGAGCATTGTTGCCAAACTTCTGCTGGCTTCCTCCAAAGTTATCGATCACAATGTAGTTGCGTCCCCATATCCACGCATCATATCGTATCACCTCCTGAATTTAAAATGCGAATATTAAAGACTGTGCTTTTGCTGGTTGAATGCGGCGGAAAATATTTTAGGAGCCGGAAACACGTCTTAGATAGAGCTTCTCACTATACTATAGTGAGAAAGTCTATGACGGCTTATATGTCGGGTTTTGAACGCCATAAGGAAGGACCATAATACTACCTATTACAGGAATTACCTGCTTGTAAAAAACTTGCAGAACATTATTTTTGCCTATTTTTGGAGTTCCTCATGTTTTCTTTCTTTCCTGCCTGTTTCGATCAGCGGTCACACTTTCAATTTTGCGATAAATGTACCTGACGGTGGCATCTAACTATGAACAAATTCTGAAATTTTTTTTGGCTACATTGATGCCTTGTTTGAAGCTCCGCAAAATGGTTTGATTTGATATCTACCTCTGCGGGATCAACAAAAGTTCCGGTGCCGCTTGTCGTTTTTGATTTCGGTTTCTCTATTGATTGGATAAAAAGCGAGAAATTAGCGAGTGAGCCTTGTTAATGTCAACCTAATTATGTAAGACCAAATAATGTTTCATATATTATACTACATTTCAGCAAACTGGCTAACGCTAATGGTCCACAGATTTTAAAATCGCAGTTAACCCTAACGGGCGGCAAGTCGCCAAAACACAAGCGCCGCGTCGGCGGAGACCTCTAGCGGATGCTCTGTTGCCAACAAGGCTTGGCTCAGTTATTTATCGTGCCCCGGCGTTGTAGATGTGCGTCGTTAATTTGCGACCCTTCTTGCTGTTCGGTACTTCGTGTTTGGTTGATATTCTTGTCGGGAACATCATCGTGAAACCGTGAGTCGATTATACGCACTTTCAAAATGCTGCTAACATTGACCGTTTACATTGCGTTTCGGTGGTTTTGAAGCTGGCTCGATCGTAACGAAACACAACAAATGTGTTTATTTCTGCGCGGGGTTGCCTGTAATTCGGTTCTGCTGATATCTAAATGTCAGGCGCCGTCTAGTATGCGAAAGGGTGGGACTAGGCAGATGGATTGTGTAGTTCTGTCGATCTTGCTTCGTACAGTGGTCAGCTGTTACGAGGCTACTGTGTAGATCCGCCACTGCTGTTCCTTTTGGTGCACGGCTGTTTTATGAACTGTTTTATCACTGCGAAGGAAAAAAATATTTTTTTTTTCTGCGTAGGGGGAACAGCCGCGTACTTCTGCAACTTGTGGAGCACGCACTTTCGCATTGGTGGTATACTACAGTGACGCAGTAGTAATTTGTACTTGGGATTAGTCACAGTGTCTGCCTTGCGCACATTATTTTGATTTGGTAATATTGTTACTATTTGAAATATTCAACATCTGTGCCCTCCCTTTTGTTGCATACATTGCGATTGATATAGTTCTGTCGCTGGAGGCATAACGTGCAATAAGTGTTTGCTGTTATATCTAATATCGGCCATGCGTTTGTGCCGCTACGTTCTCAACCGGAAGTCGGCACGTGGGTTGCCGGCCAATGGCAACTCGTCTGGCGCGCGGTGGCGCCATATTGCACGCTTACAGCTGACAGCGTCTCAGGCTCCGTACTGTAGCGATTTTAATATTCATTATGCAGCAACATGCACATAATTTTCCCGTAGCTTAGGCTTGTAATTTACGCAAAGTCTTTTAGGAATGGATGTATGCATATGATGTAGCTGTCTGGCACATTGGCTATGTGTAACGGGTATCTTTTCACTGAATGCAAACAAGACAGAAGCTTGGAATGACGGGCAGTGGTAAAACAAGTAATGTAGCTGACGCCAACATTTCAGTTAGGGTACTTGTAATTGTCAGGGCAGGCCTGACAAAGACAGGTTGTCTTGTTGAATTGTTGGCTCCAGTGACATTACTTGTTCTACCACTGCTTTTCATTGAATGTGTCGTAATCATTATCCAGCTATATTGATAGATATATAGCTATATTGATAGATATATGATATTAGCTGCTGCTAATATCAGCCGTAAACCTCCTCATTTAATATTGCCAAATTAATCGCACCATAGCTGCCCAAATTGAAATTGTGAATTACAAGCAATATCTCTAGCTGCAACTCTTGCCTGATAATTTAGTTTTGACATCTACATTCAGGGATGTGCATACACCACTTAAAGTCTTAGAAAAAAGATATTGCACGTATCACTGTTCTCGCTCAGATTTAGCAGAAAGTTCACATTTTTTAGGTCTACGTCATTCACTGTAACACTTGGCACAATCACTTGCCTGGTTTTTAAGAAAACAAATTGCAAAGTCGCCTTCGCTTATGGGGATGCAAGCTGCTGCAAAGACGGTGCTAGCATAAACTTGTGTCACCGCCTGCTGGCAGCTCCAGAATGCAGCCATTCAGAGAAGGTAGCTGCATGTTTTAGGGGAGCGGGCAGCATGTGGCAACCCTCCCTGAATCGCTGGTTTCTACAGCTGCCAAAAGACAGCGGCACAAGTTTATGCTATTACCGCCCTCGTAGCAGCTTGCATCCTTATAAACTAAGGAAACTTCACATTTTGTTCTTAATAACTGGGAAAGTGCCAAGTGTTACATTGAATGGCGTAGAACTCAAAATGCGATTTTTCTGCGAAACTTGAGCAAGAACAGTGTAGTGGCAAGCACAAAACATTTTTCACAAGATTTAAAGTGAAATATGCACTTCCCTGTACAAAAGACACCATGATGATCTCCACTTCATTACGTTCACTGCCGGACAGAGAGGTGAAAGATTTGCTATATCCAGAAATAGTCATATATTCTCACTAAATGAATTCAGTGTTGTCCTTGACCATGTTCCCCATACCATGGAACACATTTGCTGTAGTGTGCCACTGGCTACCTGTTATCCATATTACTGCCACCTGTGTCCAACTGTACTGCATATTTATCTCAATACAGTATCGTACTCAGATGGGATGCTTGATCCATATGGCTGTTTTTCTCTGTCTACTGTGATGCCCTAATGCCGACCAAGTCACACTAGAACTGTGCGACTTGGTCATTGCATGTACAACTGTTTGTTTGGTTTATCATTTAAAATTGTAGGTTTTCTAAATGATGGGGGTGGTGCAAAATGAGCTCAGCTACATTTATGAGCTGTTACTTACACCATTGGCTACTAAAGAGATACTAAAGAAAAATAATAGCTAGTTTTATCGATTGATTATTTGTCTCATAATTTATTGTATGTCAATATATTACTTTGTTGCATAGAAAATTGCCACTTAGCGCCTTGTTGCTGCTCTTTTATTTGAATTGCCTGCACCAAAATGGACAAGTTGACATAATTCCACGTGACCTCCCTCTGTGCAACACTCTGAATCATGCAGTGGTGACGTCACTTTAGGTAACATAGTACAAAATAGGTGGCACTATTCTGATATTCAATTTTTGTAATTTTCTTGCATACAAAAACTCTATATTCACTACAAATGAGAAATTAATTACAGAAGCCTAACCACCAATCCAACTCCAATTATCTTCCTTTAGTGTCTATTTATGCATATGATGTTTGCTTCATTTTAATTGGAAGGTTGCACACAAACGTATGTGGTTAACACTGCTCCTGTCTGCACTTAAATCTATGGGGGTGATGGAGTGCTGTGGGCATTACGCTGTTATTTGCAGGTAGGTATAGACTGCACCCTTATCAGGCTATTTGTGATTTTGTATTTTACAAAAGTGTAGCCAGCTGTAATAATACAATGCTTTTGGTGTGACTAACAATAATCATATGAACATGTTGATGCCACTTTCCAAAATAGTACTAACCTTAGTTGAAATATGTGCAGTGTTTTGCTGAGGTGAATGATTTTGTCATTCATTGCCCAAGATGGAAGGCTAGGCTAGATGGTAAATGTCCATCATTAAGGATTTCAAAGCAGTACTGTTGCAAACAAAGAAATTAGAGATGACACTGTCTCCTTTTTTCTATGTATCTGTGTTGTGTGTATGTCAGCTATTACACTTTGCAGTCCATCATGAGATGGCTCTGTTGTACTGGTGAGCATAGCCAGGCATAAATTTTGTTGCTTCTGGTGTGCCTGATTTGTCCAGAATGCAATACAGTATTCTTTATAGCCCAGTGTAGATTCATAGCTAAAATTTTTGAGGGTTGTTACCACGAGTAATTTATTCATTAATTTAGAAAGTAATACTGGATATTGATGTTCTGATTCCATTAAATTCTGATTGACATTAAGAGTAAAAAATGAGCTGGGCAGGCCATGTAATGCATAGGATGGATAACTGGTGGTCCATTAGAGTTACAGAATGCATACCAAAAGAAGCGCAGTTGAGGGTGACAGAAAACTAGGTGGGCTGAGGACGTTAGGAAATTTGCAGGCGCAAGTTGGAATCGGCTAGCGCAAGACAGGGGTAATTGGAGATCGCAGGGAGAGGCCTTCGTCCTTTAGTGGACATAAATATAGGCTGATGATGATGATGATTTTATATTGAGACAAGTGTGTGAGATCTTGACCTCCTACAGAATCTGAATTGAAAGCTAAACACTTTGTTGGTGTGGGCTTCTCCACAGACATAGAGTTAGAGGTATTGTTATAGGGTCTCTAATTGTGCTTGGTACTTCATTTGGAGTAATTGAGGCATTTTTCATGGCAAGCTGGTCACATGACCATCTAAGACAACGCATTGGTTGTCGAATACATAAAGAAATCATTTTCTACGTTGCCCTCTGGACTTTATTGGGCCCTGTAGCTGGGAATATAGCAGTATCTCGACCACTCAGCCATGATACCAACGTATTGACACTGCGAATAGCATGTCCTTGTATGGTGCAAAACGCGTTTCACTGGAATTTTCCCCATTAATCTCAACACTGGTTGCATTTGAGGAACTCTGCAAAGCAATAATAACTGAGCACTCTCTCACAAACTTAATAGGAATGTTTTGGAACATCCACAAGGAAGGATGAAAGAGTGCAGTTGCAAAAGGCCTGAGGGAAGATGAAACGTTTCATGTGGGCACATGTACTATTGACCTAAAAAGTTTACAGACCACGGGATCTCAGAAAATGCTAAATATCCGAGCAGCCTTTAAATGTAGCCAGTAAAACTGTACATCGCAATGTTGTTCGCATATACCAGTAGAGGCTGGAAATGGGAATACCAGGCTGTGATTTGAGGATGCGGAGATATTCAACTTTTTGTCAGATCCCTTGGTCCGTAAACTTTTTGGTCGATAGTACATGCTCTGTGTGATGTTTTTGTCAACTATCTTGGGGGCGTGCGGGTGGTAAAAGAGATGGAGAGGGAATACACATGTCGACACAGCAAACAGATTTTTAATAGCACGCAAACTCGGAACCAAAAACCTCAAACTAAAAATCAAGCATACTAAAACATAGCGAACAAATACAAGAACAACTTTAAGCTTCATGCACTAAACAAATTCTAATCTGTGCCTACACTTGTCTGTGGCGGCTAATCCTTCAAAGTCAGGCAACCCTGTCCTATCTCGCTGAAACACACGCCTGAAACGCAACAGAGTCACCTTGCTGCACCCGTCGTTGCACGTGTGTTCCGACTTGTCGGCTCCTTTCCCAAGCAATTGGTGCTCTCGTTGATGATGGAGTCGCTTTGCCGTCGTCGCGTCGTCTCTTTTATCGGTGGTGAGCTCGTCGGTACTTCGTCGGTGATGAGCTCGTCAGTAATTCTGCAGTGATGGCGCTCGGCGTTGCTTAGGCCCACCTAGATAGGCCTAGCGTCGGGATGCGTCGCAACTTCATGAGTGCCGACGTGGCGTCCCGAGGTGAATCGAACGTGCCGGTCTGCCGCAGAAGAGGGATCCTCTCTTTGGTGCCCGGTCCTGCCATGAGAGGCTGCAGCCAGTCCAGGAGCCTCGCTCGAACTTGCCAAGGTCGACGGCCACACCTTGGACGGCCAACGTCACGGACTCGGCCAGACCCCCAAGTCTCCCGTCGCCAGAGCGTAGCTGGCGATGCGACCTTCCTGGCCCGGAGCCACGTCGATAATCCACGGACAGGGCCGTTCATCCCTCGGCTCACGCGCCTCGAGAGCTCGTGCCATTCCGAACACCGGGCTTCACGTGCTCTTCTTCACGCCGCAGGCGGCCTCTTACATGACATGGGTCCCCTTTTAAGAGTTTTTTCTCAAAAAAGTGCCTTCTGTCCGCCTTCTTTTTTGGTGGTGAACTTGACTCTTGTGACTTGGGTGCTTCTCTGTGCTTCATCGTCGCTTACCATTTATCACCACACTTCACTGCACTGTCACGCACATTTTACCATTCGCCCTGTTCACAGAACTCACGAGTTCATTGTTCGCACCATTTCACATATGTACACTTGTTTTGTCCGCGTTATGTTCTCACTGCTTGGTCAGTCCATCGCCCTACTCATGTAATCTGCGCCCACATTCTGTCGTCCCTTAATGTACTCTATGTGGAACCAATATTCTTGCAAGGTGATGCTCCATCTCTTAATCTACCGTTAGTTAGCTTTGCTTTGCTCAAAAACTCGAGTGGTTGGTGGTCCGTTTGCACCCTAAATTGCTTACCAAATAAATAATATGGAATTTCTTTATTGCCCATACAAGGGCGAGACATTCCTTCTCCACTGTTGAATAATATTGTTCTGCATTGTTAAGTCGTCTGCTAGCCAAAAATATGGGATGGAGTTTATCGTCTTTCTCTTGCAAGAGTACTGCTCCAAGGGCCTTATCGGAGGCATCAGTGCGTAGCACAAACTCCTTTTGTATGTCTGGAGCTAACAACACAGGTGGATGCGTCAAGCTTTTCTTTAGCATTTCAAAAGCTTCTTGTTGCTGTTCACCCCAGTCTACTACGTTCTTTGCACCCTTTTTTGTCAGTTCTATGAGTGGCCCAGCTATTTCTGCATAATTTGGGATGAACTCTCTATAAAATCCTGTCAGTCGCTAAATATCTTCTATGTGAAAAGTAAGGCTCCCTCTCATTATATCTGTTATACGTCGGCTTAGCTTTATATACGTGGGCTCCTCTGTTAAACATGCATCTCGCTCCGCCCAACTTCTATTCGCTCGGGTAGATCTAAAAATCCTTCCTCGACCTTGTTTCTCTGCCTGGGGCCTGCCCGCTGTTTGTATCTTATCTCGTGTATCCTCCTTGGGCTCCATTCGTCCCATTCCCAATTTGTGCCCCACAAATTCCCTAGTCTTGTAGCCTATCTCACACTTGGTTGGCTCTATCGTCAACCCTATGTCCTCATCATCGGCAATCACCAAACAAACACCAGTCTTCTCGTTTTTTCGTCTTTTTCGTTTTTCGAACACCCGTCGTTGCACGTGTGTTCCGACTTGTCAGCTCCTTTCCCAAGCAATTGGTGCTCTCGTTGATGATGGAGTCGCTTTGCCGTCGTCGCGTCGTCTCTTTTATCGGTGGTGAGCTCGTCGGTAGTTTGTCGGTGATGAGCTCGTCAGTAATTCTTCAGTGACGGCGCTTGGCGTTGCTTAGGCCCACTGGATAGGCCTAGCGTCGGGATGCATCGCAACTTCTTCATGAGTGCCGATGGGGTAGTCCCGAGGAGAATCGAATGTGCCGGTCTGCCGCAGAAAAGGGATCCTCTCTGGGGTGCCCGGTCCTGCCGTGAGAGGCTGCAGCCAGTCAGGAGCCTCGCTCGAACTTGCCGAGGTCGACGGCCACACCATGGATGGCCAACGTCACGGACTCGGCCAGACCCCCAAGTCTCCCGTTACCAGAGCGTAGCTGGCGATGCGACCTTCCTGGCCCGGAGCCACGTCGATAATCCACGGACAGTGCCATTCATTCCTCGGCTCACGCGCCTCGAGAGCTCGTGCCGTTCCGAACACCGTGCTTCACGTGCTCCTCTTCTTCGCGCCGCAGGCGGCCTCTTACATATGACACTCTGTTTTGAGTGCCACTAAAAAGTTATGCAACTTGTGTAACATTTATGATGCATAAGGCCAAGTAATGTTTATTAAAAAAAAATTAAGCTTGTGGTGAGAACTGTGTGCCAAACAATAATGATGATGATATCAGTGCCTAGATGTGGGTTAGAATTGAATGAACTAAGTGGAAAGATGCCCCCTATTATTACTTGTAACAGGGAATTTGTAAGCTATGGCAATTAATCCTAAGATTCTTTGAAAGTGCCTCTTCACAGCCTCATATAAACGATAAAACTTATCTGTATTTAATGGCTCTCTGGTACACAATAGAAAGCCTAGCCAGGATGCAGATACATTAGGAGTTGTTTTGTCATTTATTATATGTTTATAAATCTTTGTCATATGGTTCTGACCTAAATTGTTTTCTGTGATGTCCATGTTTTCATTGAAAGCTGTTATCATGTTCACTGACACGGAGGACTGCATCACTCCCTCTCTTTCGCTTTTTTTTTTACACGGATGTGTCAATTGATCTCGTTTTTAATATTTGGGGTAGTTCTTGTTTATAATTAAAGGCTTGTCAGTTAGCTGGTAAAGTCACTAAAATGCATCGATAACAGCGTTAAACTTTTCATCAAAGATGGCATATGCGAGTTTTCGTGAAACTGCTAGATTTATGGTGCACAATTTTGCTTGTTAAACAGAAATAAGGTCTGCTGTTGTAGCAGAATCCACATTCTGGCAGTGCCACAATGTCCACATTGGGGTCCCAACTCCAGATTGCCACATGGATGTCGTCTGCAGTGGCATGTGCAGGCAATGTTTTGCTTTTCTTTGCCATGTGGCAAGGGTGCAGCTGACAACGAGGAGTTGGCCTTGGCAACGACTTAATGGTGACAACGATGGCAAAGGCATAATGGAAAAGATGGACAGGCAGACACAGCAAACTCAATTGTGAGCTTTTAACTGCTGTCGCAATAAAATGAAGAATGGGTGGCGGCATTTGCCTGAAGGTTCCAAACCAGTTCACCATGATGTGTGTTTTTGACAATGTATGTTTGGGTCTGGTTAATTGTTTATCAGTAAAGAATTACTACATTGCATTTTAAAGGAAACAAAGGCTTAACCAGCAAGTTTTGAGAACTTTTACTGCTTTCACATCCCAAGCTATGCTGCTCTTGGTGTACGTTTTGAAATGGTCTCATTAATAATGGTAGCGTAATTATTGCACTTTCGGAGAATTCAGGTTCCATGGTAATTACTGTGTTGGCGGCTATTCAATAAAGTGATTAAGACAAGACAAAAATTCTGTCAGTATTCCTTCAAAATGGAAAACTTCCAGTGGTATGTGTTTCCTCAATTGGCCAATTACTTGCAGTGAACTAAATTGTGCTCTGGGTGGCCAGACAGCATCACACAGTGCACATTTACTTTGCTGCTTTTTTCACAGTGACTTGAGCTGATCTGTTCACGGTATCCATGGGTGAACCTTCAAGCACCATTGAGAATTTGGTGTTGGCCTGTGACATTCCACTTGCGTCGTAAGTACTTTATATCTTTCGTTAGTTTTTGGTAAGCTAGTGCAACAAACATCTGTTCTAACCCTTTGTAGTCAGGTATCAGGAAATGTATGGTGAGCACATGCTTGCACGCACTTTTTTTCTTTGTTTGTGCATTCTGGCACATTTTGGAAACTTTTCCAGCTACTCATAATTGCACTTTGCAGCATCTGAATATGAGGACAGCACTTTAAGTGGCACCCTTTAAGGAGTTAACCTTGAACTTTGTCAGTGCTTTTTGTGGATTAGAGCATTGAGAATGACACTTTTTTTCACGATGCTTTTAATGGAAAGTACTCTGATGTAGAGCACTGCACGGGCCGATTTTTTCAGCCCGGGCCCGTTCTTACGTTGGGCTGCCCGGCCTGAGCCCGACCAAAAGTTGTGTGGCGAGACCCGGACCCAGCCCGGGCCCGGAAATAATCTACGTTACCCGCCCGGCCCGGCCTGCCACCCCTTTACCTTAGGCCCGAGCCCGGCTCGAAACCGGCCCGAGACCGAAAAAGATGTCGAAAACCGAGGCATCGCAGCGGAGCGCCAGAGCAAGAGCAGCAGCTCAGCAGGTTTTCAGAACGGACTAGCGCGTGCCATGCTTGCGCCGCTGGCACGCGCCGCCCAACTTTATTTTTCTTGTCGGTCGCAGCCGGCCCCAAGGCGCCGGCCGAGAGCGCCAACCCTAGCGCTCCCGCTCAGCAGCGTCGGTGGGCGCTACAGGGCCCCCCGCCTAGACGGAACGGCGAAGTGTACTCGTCGACGAGGCAGAGATGAGGCTGTCTTGGTGTCAAGCATATCGACGGGTGCGCCAGCGACATCCGCGGAGAGCTCCTTGGGAGGCGTTTCGACGTAGGCTGGTTTGAGGCGGTCCAGCGAAACGACTTCTTCGCGGACATTCAATAGGATGGTGGCGGACTTCTGCGTCTTGTGGAGGACACGGTACGGTCCGTCGTAGGAGGGTGTAAGAGGCGCCTTGATAGCGTCTCGTCGGAGGAAGACGTGGGACGAGGACGCAAGGTCCGGGTGCACAAAGATGCTGTGGTCCGATGATCGAGGCGGTATGGGGCGCAGGTGCTGAATGCAGTCCTGTAGGCGTTGGAGGTACTGTAGCGGCTGGGGCGAGGGGGCCGAAGAAACAAACAAGTCTCCAGGAAGCCGCAGGGGTGCACCGTAGACGAGTTCGGCCACTGAACAGCCAAGGTCGCGACGAAGGACGGCACGTAGGCCGAGAAGCACCATAGGAAGGTGGTCGACCCAGTGCTCTCGATCCAGACGCGCAGTGAGTGCAGCCTTGAGCTGGCGATGGAGCCGCTCAACCATGCCGTTGGCACAGGGATGATATGCAGTGGTACGGCAGTGCTTAGTGCCAAGCAGGCGGTTGAGCGAAGTGAAGAGTGTGCAGTCAAATTGCCGGCCGCGATCAGTTGTCACAATGCTGGGGCAGTCGAAGCGGGAAACCCATGCTGAAACGAAGGCTTTGGCGACTGTTTCCGCAGTGATGTCTGGAATGGGCACGGCTTCGGGCCGAGTGAAGCGGTCGATCATTGTGAGAATGTAGCGACAGTCGTGAGAGTGAGGAAGTGGTCCAACCAAATCAAGATGGACGTGGTCAAAGCGGCAGCCAGGGGGCAAGAACGACTGTGTGGGAGTCTTCGTGTGGCGGGTCACTTTGGCGGTCTGGCATGCGAGGCACGAGCGGGCCCACTGGCAAACATCGGTGTTGATGCTTGGCCAGACATACCGCTGTGTAACGAGGCGCTGCGTGGCTCGGATGCTGGGATGGCAGATGTCATGAAGTGATTGGAACACCGCACGACGGAAGGCAGCCGGAATGAAGGGGCGAGGTGTAGCCGCTGACATGTCGCACCAGAGGGAGCCAGGCACAAATGGGTGAGGAACGAGTTGTAGACGGAGGGAACAGGGATGGTCACGCAGCGCTTGCAGCTCGGGGTCTTCTATCTGTGCACGAGCTAGACCCTCCCAATTCACAGTCGATGTAGAAGTGCCGAGGGAGGTGAAGTGTGAAAGTGCGTCAGCTGCCTCGTTGTCGGTGCCTTTGATGTGCCGGATATCCGTGGTGAACTCCGATATATAGGCCAGTTGACGAAGTTCACGTGCGGCGTATTTGGAAGAGTTTGTACGGAAGACATACACCAGAGGCTTATGATCCGTTAGAATATAAAATGGCTGGCCCTCCAAGAAGTGCCGAAAGTGCTGGATGATGGAGTAGATGGCGAGCAGCTCGCGGCCGAAAACGCTGTAGCGAGTCTCGGCAGGTTGGAGCTTCCGAGAGAAGAAACCCAGTGGGCGCCACTCGGAGTTGATTTTCTGCTGGAGAACAGCGCCGATGGCCACACTGGTAGCATCCACCATGATGCGGGTTGGCACGTTAGTTCTCGGGTGTACGAGAAGTACCGCATCAGCGACGGCTTGTTTAGCAGCCCTGAAAGCAGCGTCCGCTTCGGGAGACAAGGAAATTGCAGATGAGAAGAGGGACGGCGGCTGGGACATGAGGTAGAGCCGCGCTGGTCATGAGAGGACGTCCGGAGAGCGTCGATGGAAACGGCGAGCTGGTCGATCCGGGACTCTAAGCGGGCCATGATTGCGGACTGTGACGTGGATGAGAGGGCGGCGACTGAAGGAGAAGTCGTGTCGTGGACGCGATCAGCGAGCTGGGCGAGGTGGTCGAGGGTCAAGTCCTCTGTAGCGGCCAAGACAAGGCGGGTGGACTGTGGTAAGCGCTGCAGGAAGAGCTCCCTCAACAGCGCACTGTTCGAGTCGACGTTGCTTGTGCACAGGAGCTGTCGCATGCTGTTGAGCAGTTGGGAAGGGCGGCGATCTTCAAGGTCCTCGGAGGTGAGCACCTGCTGGAGGTGTGCGCTCTCAGACGCCGTCGTGCGTTCTAAAATACTCTGCTTCAGTTGCTGGTATGGGACATCACTCGAAGGTGCCGCGATAACGTCCGCCACTTCTTGAGCCACCTCAGAAGACAGGTTGCAAAGTAAGTGGCGAAACCGCGAAGTCTCCGAGGTGATGTGGTGCAGATCGAAGATGGCTTCGACCTGGGCGAACCAAACCTCCGGGTTCTTGTGCCAGAACGTGGGCAGGTGGAGCTGTAGAGCTGCGACGTCCCGTGGGCGCGAGGTAGCGTCAGGCGGAAGGTTACCTGAGGGCAGGAGGTTGCTGGGGTCGGTCATTCCTTAGGCCGGAGTCACCACTGTCGAGAACCGAGGCGTCGCAGCGGAGCGCCAGAGCAAGAGCAGCAGCTTAGCAGGTTTTCAGAACGGACTAGCGCGTGCCGTGCTTGCGCCGCTGGCACGCGCCGCCCAACTTTATTTTTCTCGTCAGTCGCAGCCGGCCCCAAGGCGCCGGCCGAGAGCGCCGACCCTAGCGCTCCCGCTCAGCAGCGTCGCTAGGCGCTACAAAGACATGTTTTTCAGAGTCGAGAAGCACGAGGATAACTCGCTGCACATTACATGCACACCACCTGAAAGTCCGAGCCCGGCCCGGGCCTGCATCAAAAAACCCGAGCCCGGCCCGGGCCCGGGTCAAAAAGCACATGCCGTGCCCGAGCCCGTGAAAAAATTGCCCGGCCCATGGGCCGGGCCGGGCCCGGGCTTTCGGAGCCCGTGCAGTGCTCTACTCTGATGATCTTAGTGAATCTGAAAATAATTTTAGTTCTAACAAAGAATACATGTCACTTTTGGTCAACCAGCAAATTTTCACTGATGAGAGCATTGAAGAAGTGATGACAAACTTAAGGAAAATAGTTCATGTGGTGAAAACTCACTATGGGATGCTAGCTGGAGACTATACACTCTACAAGACATTAGGAAAGATAAAATTTTTCTGAAATATTTCTCTACTATGTGTTTTTTCACTTAAAGCTCCTTGTGCGATGCGTTCAAGGCATGTGAAAGAGTTCTTGACCACAATGACCGGAAGGGGAGCAAATCCTTATGGCTGCAAAGGGTTAAGAGGTAAATTGTACACTTTTGTTCAGGTGTGATTTTTTTAAACATGCAGGGTAATCACAAGTTTCAACAGATGTTTGTATATGACCACAGTGACGCAAATATTTGCTTATGTGCTGTATGTGATTAGTGCACATAAAGTCTTTTACTTAATATCCTCTGCAGGTGAGCGAAAAAGAGCGGGCAATTTTTGTTTGTGTGGGTGCATCTTGTTAGCACTATACTATCTCATATGAGAGCTTGTTTCTCATATTTGCCAGAGCCAGAAAGTCCCCAGAGAGCAATCTGGAGTCTTCTTGGTGGAGACTCTTGCTTCTAATGTGCATTAACGTAGGCACAACGAAGAACGACACGCTTTGCTCCGTTAAACTGCCACTTAAACTTTCATCCAAACAGGCTATGGCGGGAGATACAAAGTCCTTAATAGCGAAGTGGCAGTTGTTTGTCATCAGTGGTGGTCTGTGTCTCTGGGGCACTCGTAACATAAGGTTTGCCACTTCACAGAGTGACTTAGGTGGCTCTGCCATTGCCAGAGTTGCCAGCGACAGGAGGCGATCTTGACAGTACGGGCCTCATGGGCCCACTCTGCGTATGCTCTGCCCAGCTATGAACATGAGCTTTAGTATAAATTGCAAATGGATATTTTGCAATAAAACAAAATTATGGTAACATGTCATTATTCATTGGTCTGCAGACGCTAAAGCGGCATCTACTTAAGACGCCCCTCCCCCATCGCGCCAAGTCACTTTGCTCTCCTCGGCAGGGACCCTCTGTGTCAGACCCCGTGGTTAATCATATGAAAAAAGAAAATCTGCTGCAGAAGGCAAAGGGGGAAATGATATAATGAAGCAGAAATAGTTAAAAAAAAGATAAGCATCGCAATTTGAACCGAGAACCTTGCAGTCATGAACATAGAGCTTTGGCACGACACCACGAAACATGAGTGGAGAGCTCTTTCCCGAGTATTTATCCGCTGTTGCACAATGCAGCTCAGCTAGGGAAAAACATAGCAAAGCGTGTCTGCCTCCGCAGTACCTAGGGAAAACAGAT
The DNA here is from genome assembly GCF_013339745.2 of Dermacentor silvarum. Lineage (NCBI taxonomy): Eukaryota > Metazoa > Arthropoda > Arachnida > Ixodida > Ixodidae > Dermacentor > Dermacentor silvarum. The sequence goes on from NW_023605924.1 coordinate 51,569, forward strand.
TTCGAGAAGTGGAAGTGCAACTCATGCATGTGCACAATGCCCAGGCAAATACAAGAAAGAAGGTCTCAGTCACCTCATCACAGGCATAAATTGAGCAGTCCCGCAAAAATGTGCTAAGTCCTCACCTTGTTACAGCATGGTACGAACATTTTATGCATTGTAACATCGAATTACCAAGATATACATTATGTGAAATGTATGTGTACATATATGTGCCATTTCTGTTCTTTTGCTGCAAGTACTAGAACTTCCAGTTATGCAAGGGTGCATATATTTTATTGTTCGTTTGTTTTTATTGTCTGAAGAACAAATTTTTTAATGAAATTATAAGGTTTTTAAAAATGTGTCTTTATACAGTTGTCTTGCTCGGCATAAGAATCCTTGCATTGCATGTAGATTTCTCGTAATACTTTGTACTTATCGCATGACCGTCCTGCTACCTCTGTGCTCACGCACTTCTCTCCATGTCTGACTTATTGCACTGTTTTATGCATGCATCATGTAACCTTTATCCTTTTCAAGGCAGTTGTCGCAATTTTGTGACATGCTATTCTTGCGCTTCTACATTGGAATAAAAACGAGACAGATGTTCAGAAGGAGATGGAGGCTTGAAATAATCGGCAATGGTCGAAAAAGGTAAACCTCCAGCTGGAGTGAACGTTTCAACAAAGTGACTTGTCGAAACACTGGTTCCTGTCGGAGGCTTCCATTTTTTAACCACTTCTGTTAAATTGGAATTGGACACTCAAAAGGCCCCCCACCATGTTTGGGAATTTTGGTTTGCGTCAGAAGGAGTTACGCGATAGTTGACAGGCGAAGTCTGTCCAAGGACTATGTACGGCCTGATGAACCGTGGCTGGAATTTTTCGCACAAACCAGTGGTGCGAACGGAGTCAGGAGCAGGACCTCGTCACCAGGTCGAAAAGATACAATGCGATGGCATACATCGTAAATATTTTTTCGGTCTTGTTGTCTGGCCTCTGTGTTCAGGTGAGCACGCTGGCAACGGTGGTCGAGTCGGGAAACGTATTCTTCGCACGATGGGGTGGGGGGGGGGGGAATAGAGATGAATTAGCCTTGGAGGTGAAGAATGCGTTCAGAAAGAAAGTAGGGGAGCGTCCATAAATGAGGTAAAATGGCGAGTACCCAGTTGTGCGCTGCACGGCCGTATTATAGGCGAAAGTGAAGTGACGAAAGGTAAGAGGACATCCCAGTATTTGAGGTCTGATTGAATATAAGCGGCGATCATGTCGGCAAGTGTGCGATGGAACCGCTCGGTCAGGCCGTTAGTCTGAGGGTGACAGCTAGAAGCTGTCTTGTGGGCGGTGCCGGAGGCTCGAAGAACTTCGTTTAGCAGTTGTGAAAGGAACGCCTTTCCACGATCACTGAGCAGTACGTGAGGAGCACCATGTCGTAGAATAATGGTTTCAAGAACGAAGTAAGCAACTTCCGAAGCGGAGCCAGTAAGCACAGAAGCTGTCTCAGCGCAGCGCGTCAGATAGTCGACGGCAGTCACTATCCATCAATTGCCGGCAGTAGTGACCGGAAGGGGCCCGTAAAGATCGATCCCAACAACCACGAATGACACTGTGGGGCACGGAATCGGCTGTAATTGGCCGGCAGGAGCAAATGCTGGGAGTTTGCGACGCTGGCAGGGAGAGCAGGAACCGACGTATCTCGCGACGCTACCAAAAAGGCCTGGCCAATAGAAACGACTTCGAATGCGGTCATAGGTTTTATGAAGGTGGCCAGCTGTTATATCATCATGAAAGGCATTCAGGACACGAAGTTGAAGAGATCGTGGTAGAACTGGCACCCAGCGTAGCCCGTCAGGGTGGTAAATACGGCGATACAGCACGCCATCGTCCATCCTAAAGTGAGCGAGTTGGCGACGGAGGTGCGCCAGAGAGGTGATCGATGAATCGTTGACAGTACGGGTTAGCCAGCTGACAAGAGGCAAGTGGCTAATCGTCGTCTAAATGTAGTTGGTACATTGAGGCTAGGGAGAAAACCGTAGAAGTGTCGGTCGAACTGGTGACATGCAAAGTGATTGCAGAGGCATCGAGCGGGGCCATAAGAAGCGGGCAGCGACAAAGAGCGTCGGGGTCTTGGTGTTTCCTTCCAGACTTGTAAATGATTTCGAAATCATATTCTTGGAGGCATAAAATTGAGCGACCCAGGCGTCCAGACAAGTTCTTGAGTGTGGAAAGCCAGCATAAGGCGTGGTGGTCCGTAACGATGGTGAAATGACGGCCGTGGAGATAAGGGTGAAACTTCTGTATCGACCAAACAGCCAGGCACTCTTGTTCAGTGATCGTATAGTTCTTTTCGAAAGCGCTGAGTCTATGCTGGCGAATGCAGTTACTCTCTCTCGCGAAGGGTTGTCGCGTTGCAAAAGAACAGCACCTATACTGCGGCCGCTAGCGTCTGTGTGTAGGAGAGTCGGTGTGGCCTCATCAAAATGGCAAAGCACAGGTACAGACGTGAGGGCATCTTTCAAGCGTGCAAATGCCAATTTGCATTCCTGGGACCACAAAGGGTACACTGGAAGCTAGTAGCCTGTGTAATGGAGCTGCGATGGAGGCAAAGTTCTGTATAAAATGACAGAAATAAAAGGTGAGGCCAAGGAAACTGCGCAAGTCTTTGGGCCTGTCAGGACGACGAAAGCGAAGGACTACAGCAATCTTGTCAGGGTCCGGCTGAATGCCATCCCTGCTCACGACATGACCCAGGATCTTGATGACTTTGCTGGCGAAACAGCATTTCTTGGTGTTCAGCAGAACACCAGCGCGGGCGAGGCACGTCAGAACTTCATCCAAGTGTTGCAGGTACTGAGGAAATGAGGATAAAAAAATGACAATATCGTCCAGGTAACAAAGGCAGGTCTTCCATTTCAGGCCATGCAGCACGGTGTCAATGATGCGCTCAAAAGTCACGGGTGCATTGCAGAGCCTGAAAGGCATTACGCTGAACTCGTACAGTTCATCGGGGGTGCGAACAATGTTTTTTCTTTATCGTCTTCGTGCATGCGGATTTGCCAATACAGTAGCCGACAGATTTTTCGGACTCCAAAAATTCAGACTTGTTGGATATTCCGGACTTCATAGATGTCACAGGATTCCCAAAGAGCTAATGCATTTTCGCGACAGATTTTTCGGACGAATCTAGGTGCCATTGTTCGATTTTCCGGATTAAATCGCTCGCTCCGAGCCACGCTACCCGATCTTGGAAGCCGCCATGTTGGATTTTCTGCTGGCTTGGCCGGGCTTGGCTTCCAGTGCCCCCCTGTGTAGCCTTCAAGACTAGGACACGCACGCTATCCTCCTGTCTCCAAGGCCATGCCCGCTCTTCCTTGGCCGACAAAACGTTCCAAAAAGCGGCACTTGCTTTTTTTTTCCGGTCAGCTCAGCACTATCGTCATAATCACTTAAGCGGAATCCGGGTTTTTATTTTTAAAGTTTCGGTTGCGCCGTACGCTGTGTGCGGGTGAAAGCTTGCGAGGGTCAGCTGGCTACAGCAATTTAATCTCGCGCACGCTAGAGAGGAAGGCCGGTCGGAGGCGCGCGGACTTCGTTTGCTCGCTGGGCACGGGGAGAAGGCGACGGAGACGGTGGGGAGTTGCTTTCAGCTCTTGCAGCTGCTGCCGACGGAGCTGCTGCGCAAGCACCATATCTTGAAAGCGATCTGCGATGGGTACAAAGAGCGTGCGCCGAGTGCCAGTAGCTTCGTATGCGCTGTTTTTTTCTTCTTCTTCTTTTCCACGTTCGCGTTGAAGCGAGAGAATAGACAGCGCAAAGGTCAATTTGCCCGCGGTCATCGAGCGAGCTGTGTTCATGTAACCTGTGCGCGCGTGACACCGTGCTTATTTAGTTAGTAAGCGCATATTTACAACTGTATACGGCCAATAAAACTAACATCCTTACTTCGTATCGCTGTCTATTAATTTGCTAGCGCAATTGATGTTCCGCCTCTTAGGCGAAACTGCGACATTTTTCTTAAGCCGCTCGAAGCCTCAATTTTTTCTCTCTTGGAGGGGGGGGGGGCGATTTTTTCGAACTGTTTGGTTTTTCGGACTGCTCGATTTTTTGGACTATTTCTCAGTCCCCGCGAAGTCCGGAAAATCGGTCGGCTACTGTAGCCGGAACGCAGATCCAGGCTGGAAAAGTATTCCGCACCTTGGAAGGAATTAAGGGCGTCGTCAATGCGGGTCATAGGGTGGACATCTTTTTGAGTTATCTTATTGAGCGCCTGGTAATCTATGCAAAAGCGCACGGAGCCATCTTTTTTGCGGACCAAGACAACAAGAGACGACCAAGAACTAGCCGAGGGCTGAATTATCTTGCGTTCCAGCATGTCGGCGATGTTTTCGATGATTTTCTGCTCGGCTAGAGACACACGGTATGGGCGGCGCGACACGATGGATGTGCCGTATGACAGAATGCGATGCTCTGCAACGGTTTGGCCCAAGGTCGACGAATAGACGTCAAAAGAGTTAGCGTGCTTTTTCAACAAAGCCAGCAGCTGTTGTGTCTGCGTGGGTTTCAAGTCAGTGCTGATGACTGCTGTAAGGCTGGCGGCCGAAGAATCACCAGAAGATGGGTGCCCAGATGAAACTGGTGTAAGTGGCATGACGCAGACAGGCTCCAGATCGGCGATGCAGGCAACGGATGTGTCTTGCGGAAGTAGGATTTTTTCTTGTGTTTTCTTCTTGGCAGTGACCAGTGCAGATCCATGGTGGAATCGAACAACTCTTGATGGAAATGCTATGCCTTTGGTAAGCCAACGGGAAGAAGGGAACACCAAGACCATGGTCACCATAGTCATTGTCATTGGATAGGAGGGTAACAACTTGTTTCGTCCTGGGAATGGTTCCGTACCTTTTGCAGCAGTCAGGTGAAATGGCTTGTGGATTTCTTCGCCAAGCAAGTGTTTGGTGTCGGTAAGGTATACCACACACTGCCCACAACAAATAGCAGCAGATGCGGAAGATAGAAAATCCTATCCCAAAATCAGCTGGTGAGAGCACGGGTATAGCACAGCAAACTGTATGTGGCGGAGAATGTCTTCGATAAGTACATGCGCAGTACAAAAGGCAGAAGGTCGAATGGTGTTCCCTTCGGCTGCAACGAGCGTGGGACCATCGTAAGGCGTCATAACTTTCTTTAGACAGGAACACAAATGAGCATTCATAACAGACAAAGCCACACCAGTATGCATTAAAGCATCCACGGGCACCCCTTCGACATACACTCTTATCATATTGGATGGGCGCGCTGGAGGATTTTCAGTCCTGTTTGCGTATGCAGTTTTTCCTCCGGAAACTGTATCGCTTAGTTTTCCGGGCGAACGGTAGAGGTAAGTGGAGGCAGGCCGAAGTGGTGACGATGAGCGGCCGAAGGGCGTTGGGGAACGGCGTCTGGCTGAACAGAAAGCGCCTCATGCCTCAGGTAATGCGGGTGGAGATGGAGAGCGCTGTGAAGGTGAAGAGTAACGCCGCCCTTGGTAAGAAAGAGGCCGCACTATAAAAATCGCGCTCACACATCTCGTAGCCCCGACGCTCATCTTGCTGGCACTTAAAAATGTGATATGCGGCCACGATAGTCGCAATAATAGCACGTAGGACGAGACGGACGCCAAGGTGGGTAGTAGGGGGTGTTTGGTGTACCGGGTGACAGTGAGGTCAGGTGGGCCGATGAAGGGAAGTTAACTGTGGGCGCAGTAGCAACCGACGCATAAGTTGGTAATGGCAACGGAGAAGCGACGTAGCCGAGTGGCTTGGCAGCAACTTGCGCGTATGTCGGTAGTCCGTAGTGTGTGAGGGACAGGGGCTTGTACTGGCACAGCACAGGTCAAGGACGCCAGTTCTTCCCTGATAACGTTACGCAATGATGCACCATAAGGCTGGCTGGGACACGTTGAAGGTGAGGGTAAGCCCATCGATTGCAACTCTTTGCGTATGAGCATGCGTATCAGTGTACGTAGATCATTGTCCACCGCAGAATGGGCATCGTTAAAGTCGGGCTGTATGTGAACAGACTCGAGCTCATCGAGGCGCTGACAAGTGGTGATGACGTCAGCGATGGTAGCCGGATTCTTGGTGGCGAGGGCACTGAAGTTGAGAGTTCCAATGCCTTAGAGAATGTGGCGTACCTTGTCTGACTCCGACATTGACGAATTCACACGTTGGCAGAGTGCAAGGACGTCCTCGATGTAGGAGGTGTACAACTCGCCCAGGTGTTTGCGAGCATCGAGGATTTTTTTTCTTAGTAAGAGTGAACCGAACGGCCGGCGTGCCGAACACTTCACGAAGCTGGTGCTGTGAGTCCAGTTGGTCAAGTCGGTATCGTGGTTGAAGAACCACGTCTTCGCCACACCAGACAGGTAGAGGGGAGACATGGCGGAGCTTATGAACATCATCCCAGTGATTGGCGGAACTGACTCGCTAATAATCGTCCAACCAGTCTTCCACATCCTCTCCCCGAAGACCAGCGAAGAGATGGGGGTCACGCTGGGGGCTGGTGATGATAAAGGAAGGAGGCACTTGCGATGTCGGAATGGTGGCAATAGAGGCGCCAGGCTGCACGGTCTGAGGCATGTTGGCTGACAGTGGGCGCAAGCGGCGACCTGAACGAAGCTCCAGGGGGTACCCGACCGGACGGCCAGAGGACATAGGATCAAAGAGCACATTCTACCACCTGTGACGTCTCGGGTGGGACGACGTTTTTTAGGTTCGGGAGCTCGTCACCGAACCAGCGCAGCACATATGCGATGATGATCACATATACAGGCGAAGAGGAGGATAGGTAAAAGTGTGTGGATGATGAGGATAACATACAGATGAGGAAGATCTGCGTAATAAATGCCCACTACAGTAAAACCTCGTTAATACTGTCACGAGCCTCTAGAAGTAGACTTGAAGGTTTAATAACCCGTAGAGCAGCTGGCTCTCGGAAGACGTGACCGTCGGGGCTGGCTCGAGCAGAGAAGGGGGCACGCGGTCTTCTTTCTTCTCTTGGGCTCGACCCACTCTTGCCCTCGACCCACTACCTACAGGTGGCAATACGTACCCGCTTACGACGTAATCACGGTTAACACGTAGTTGCTACAGTTCCCTGGCCGAGCCCCCATTGAAACCAATGTATTGACTGACCACTTATGGCGTAGTGGCTCGTAGAATGCGTACCAGTTAGCGCATACCATTTTCACTAAGTCGCAGTAATGGCGAACAGCATGTTGCGCCGCAAATGCTTTTTTTTTTTTTGCTTTTGAAAAAGAAACGTGGAAATCGCATGTCATTCGTTACTTTGAGGCACCGATCGACGCTGCGTATCGACGGCGCCATGTTGGTGATGGTGATGGAGATTGGGCTTCCTCCTCTAGATCGGGTCGCCAAACACGGAGAGCGCAGCCGCAGCATAGCCAAAAGCCCCATCGCCACAACTATCACTCTCGTGCTGCGACCTGCTCATACTGCTGCTCCTTCGCAACTGGATTGCACGTGTGTCATCGCATTCCACGTGTGTCATCGACGTGGTAACGATCGTGCGTGGTCGTTCAGTGGCGACTGGATATTTCATCATGCGTGTGACTTCGTCCTAGGAGTGTTGCGTGCATAGTGGTGTCATTCGTGGTTGCTCATCATCGACAGAATATTTCTTCGTCCGGAGAAAGGGAGTGATGCCAAAACCTGGACAAAAGAATCGCGTGCTATCCGTGAAGGAAAAGTTGGACATTCTTCGTAGTATTGAAAATGGAACAACGAAGACCGCCGTCGCGCGTGCATGTGGACTGCCTTTAACAACAGTTTGTGGCATATGGAATGTACGAGAAAAGCTAAGGAGTGGTGCTGCATCCAACATTAAGAGGTGCCGCTTGAGGGGATCAGCCTTTCCCGAGGTTGAAGAGGCTTTGGTTTTATGGCTGAAAAAAGCCAGGGCGCAGAACTTGCCTGTCAGCGGCCCCCTACTCGCCAAAAAGGCAGAAATATTTGTCAGTCAAATGAACTGCAGTAACTTTTCTTGCAGCAACGGTTGGCTAGCAAGGTTTAAAGTGCACCACAACGTAAGTGCGAGGGTGGTGTGCAGAGAGGCAGCACATGCGGACCACGAAGGTGCCGCAGAATGGCAGAATGGGCCACTGCCGGCGACTCTAGCCAACTACGCCATGGAAGACGTTTTTAACTTGGACGAGTCGGCACTATTCTACCAAGTTCTGCCCAATGGAACGGTGGCGTTCAAGGGCGAAAATTGCACTCGTGGCAAGCATGCCAAAGAAAGGCTGTCACTTGCTTCGACGGTCAATGCGACAGGAATTTAAAAGCTACCACTGCTTGTTATCGGCCGGTTTGGGAAACCGAGGTGCTTTAAAGGCGCCCACCTGCCCTCGGGCGTCATATACCGAAGCAACACAAAAGCGTGGATGACTTCAAAGCTT
>NW_023605925.1:0-60001 GCF_013339745.2 Dermacentor silvarum
AGAGAGAGCCTTGCACTGGTCAAGCATCGTGATTCTTTTGTAACATGTGCGTCTGGCGTGGTAAATGAAGTTCCCTTATCTTGTGGTTTCAGCTATATCGGTCAGACTAGTAGGTGTCTGAATTAAAGACTTCAAGCACCCAGGAGAAGGTGGACAGTTACCGCGATGGGAAGCTTTCTCTGCATTGCAATGAGTGTGGAATATTGTTCAACATGTGTAGGATAGTAGCCAAACATAAGAACCAGGATGTTAGGGAGATAATTGAAACAGATTGCATTAGAAAGGCGGGTGCATCGTGCGTGAGCGCCCCTTCTGTTTCTTTGTCTAAAGAAACTACGTTTCTGAGCCTGGTCACCTGATGTCGGCATTCCGGTCTTGTGACGTCATGAAGGAAAGCGTTCATAATATGCAATTTTGTTAATAAACGATCAGTTCCATGTAAGCGCTTATGTTGCCTACGCCTCCCTCCGTCATTGTTCGTGCGCACTTGACCGTGTTCTGCTTTGCTTAGATCGCTCTTTTCAACGTATTTTGTTCGGTAAGCGCTTCATACGGATTTAGAATTAAAACGAGAGAATTGAGAAGTATAGGGTTGCTGGTAGCTGGACCCAATAAGTAACTGGAGAACTAAACACACAAAGAAAAAAGAAGGGGGAGACGTACGAAGGTACAATAATAAGTTCATAGGGTTTCCTGCGTTTTCTTATTTCCTTATAGCATAATAATTTTATTCTTACACTGGTTACAGTGGTTACCGATAGTCTGGAAGTACGTCGAACGGAAATAGTCTTATGCTAATCGAAACAACCGAACTTTTTGCATTCAAACGTGGTAATGATATTTACTTGCAAGAAAATAGAGTAAAGTATGCTTGAAGATCGCGAAATATGATAGAGCGTGGTGCAGCTAATGCTCGAGATAAACCACTTGTCAGTGAAATAATTACCTTTTCCTTGTCAGATAGTGCTTGTGTGTGCAACACCAAGTGACTAGAATTATGAGCGAAATGTAAAATTTGTATTTAACTACAATGCCGCTTAGCCGACACGAGATTTTGCGAATGAGCCCTGCGGTCACGCTTCATTTCCATAGCTGCGTAGACTCTGATTAATTTGCTGGGCGCGTTGTTTCATAACTGAGCCACGAAATCGCGTCCCTGCCCGCGAGGGTTGTGGTTATATAATTTGGTGTTCATATAATTGCTATCGCAATAATATATATATATATATATATATATATATATATATATATATATATATATATTATTGCGATAGCAATTATATGAACACTTCAACCGGATTTCTGTCGTCGTCGTCGTCGCAGTCGTCGTCGCCGTCGCCGTGAGGTTCCGTATCGATTCCAAGGGCGATAAAATCGTCGCCGCGCGCCGTATGCGCGAGCGAAAGCGCGCGGGGGACGCGCGCTATCACGGAGGGCGAACTCCCCCGCGCGCTATCACGGAGAGCGAACGCACGGCGGAAAGCAAACGCGACAGTCGCGCGAAAGGCCGTGGGGGTATGGGAGGGAGGGAGGCGGGGCGGCGCGTGCTACCGCACCAAAATCGTATCTTGGCACTCAATCGTATCTTGCCACTCAAGCCCGGCGGTGCCGGTCGCCCGCACCGTCTCTTATCTACACACGGCTCTGACCTTTGTATGCGCTGTGCATTAGCCGCTCAGTTTCCGTTGAAGCTATAGACCGCGCGAACCTGCGCTTGCTGCCTGCGTTTTGACAGTCGTTAGCTACGGTCATTCAGTGTGATTTATTCATGTTTGCTTGTGCGCGCTGACACCACGATTGTTAATTCAGCTAGTAAGCCAATGTGTTTAAGCACGGCCGCTCGATGAAAAACACACGGTGCGGCCTGCCGCGTCGCGGCGCAGGCACTGGGCGAGAGCGTGGAAGCGGAGTTGACAGTTGTCGCCGCATTTCGCTAGGAGGGCGCCAGCAGTAGGGGAGGGCTCCACGCGACGCGCGGGCGGGAAGGAGCGCGCGTTCAGCGGGTAGGTAGAGATAGTGGTTGTTTTTCTCCACATGAATCGCTCGCACTGAGTGTCACTCAAGACAGTTTGCGCATGTGTGATATTTTATGTGTTAGGCAAAATGCCGCGCAACTGTTGTGGGCCGTTGTGTTCCACGAATGCATCGAAGGACCCGCAAATACGCTACCACGAGTTTCCCAGTAACTCAGAACGCAGGGCAGAATGGCTGGGAAACATTTCCCGTGAAGGACCCGGCGAGAAGGAAACAGTATGACAGCCGAATGACAGGTCCCTGGTGTGCGCCTTGCATTTTACGGAGCAGGACTACAAGAAGACCGAGAAGTTGAGGATACTTTTGCCAACGGCTGTGCCGACAGTGTTCCCCGGTTATCCAAGCTACATGAGCACGAGGAGCACGCCTGCTCCGAGGAAGAAGCGGCCACGCTTGGAAATAGAAGACGATAATGCGCAGTCGCGTGCCGAGTGCTCGGGCAATGCTGCTTCAAAAGACAGGCCTCGTCATTAGCCAAAACGGCTCGTCAAGTGACAGCACTGAAGCCACGACGCCAAGCAACTCCGAACTAGGGAATGAAACGTGTATGGAAATTGCATCATTTTCAGATGCATCATGTCAAACTACATTCAACCTTGTTAAACTGACAGAAGAAGCTAAAAAAAAAAACGCGCTCGCTTCCCATATACCACAAGAGTAGAAGGCAAGCTAGAGCCAACGCCATCAAACGAAGATTCAAGCAAGACCCAGACGCCCGCTACACCGACGCGGCCAAGTATCCGCATCAAAACGCATACGCTCTCAGCGTCGTAGACTCCCGAGGCCGCGAGTTAGCATCGGCAACCGTCAAGGCACGCAACCCGGAAACGGCGGAAGAAGCGGCAATCGCTCTCGCCACCACCACATGCACAGACGCAGCAGTCATTTTCACCGACTCTCAGGCCGCCTGTAGAAATTTCTCGAGGGGCCGCATCTCGGCTGATGCACTCAAGGTACTGCAACGACGTAGCACTCCGCTCCCGTACACCTGCGTAACGTGGGTACCCGGACACGAGGGGCCCACACCGCTGCCCGCGAGCACGTCAGCCGGGCTCCCCTCGCCCCACACGCCCTCCGACCCGCGGCAGAAGAGGTGGAAGCCGTACCCAACAACTATTCGGCGATATTGCAACACTACAGGCTCGAGCGCCGCGTGTACCCTCCACCGCACCCAAACCTCGGCAAAGAAGAAAGCGTGGTCCTCAGACGCCTACAAAGTAATACCTACACACACGGCACTATAATGCACCGCCTCTACCCGACATCCCACAGCTACCTCTGCCCACTATGCAACGTCCCCGACACCCTGGCACACTTGCTCTTGGAATGCCCGTGGCATGAAGACAGCGAAATGCAGCCGGAAATGGACGCTAACAGAGCACCACAAGCAAACGAAGACCACCTGTTTGAAACGTGGGAGGCCAAGCTCACCCTCGGGGACCTGGAAGACCAACGACAACTCGTCGCCAGGGCCAAGAGGGCAGCCAAAGCCAGAGGGTTCCTGGACTAAGGAACCTTCCCACCTCAGGGTGATACCGGGCCTCGCTCGGGACACTGTTTCAATAATAAACGTTTCTCTCTCTCTCTCCTTCCAAGCGAAGATCGCTCGTATGAAGGGAGCACTGCAGGCCCTTCAAGAAAAAGTGGATGAGGCTGAGGAGCGCGCACAGTTTTATGAAAGTAACACGGACATTACCTGTTTTATGAAGGTGCTCAATGGTGCTGCGCAAGGTTACAAGACTGCCGAGTTCGTTAGAAACCAAGTCCGCGGTTTCTCTACGAAGAAGTCCCACTACAGTGACGTCATTCTAAGGGAATGTGTAATTTGGAAGGCATGCTCCAACAAAGGTTATGAGCATGCAAGGTCCAGAAATCTTTTTAAGCTCCCTTGTCGCTCAACGCTCCAGAAATATGTAGGCCATTCAACAGGTCCGAAGGTTACGTTGACCAGAGAGATCAGGAGCAGGATTAAAATCCCCAATTTACCCAAAAATATGCACCCGGAATTCAATCAGGGCAGGAGAACGAGCAGAGCTAAAACTCTACTCAAAGCTTATGGCAATGATGAGGAAGCGCTGTTTGTGGACGCCGCGGAATATTCAAATCACCCAGCATTTACAGCAGTAGCAATTAATACAAAGCAAGAAAGCGTACGCACGTGTTCAATCAAAACCAGTGTCTCTGAGGTTGCGGAGGAGGTTGCCATCGCTCTGGCTATCGCTTCTCCCAAATATAGATACATTATTAGCGACTCTCAATCGGCTATACGAAATTATGCCAGAGGACGGATATCAGTTGAAGCTGCAAAAATTCTAAACAGTGAAACCAAACTTAGATCATCTGAGGAATATTACGACAAGGTAATCATCTGGTTTCCAGCCAATACAGACTGCGAATCCACCGCCAACCCAAACCTTAACGAGTCTGCCCATCGTGTTGCGCGAGGACTCACTAACCGCGCCCCACTAGGGGGGGGGGGCTCTGGCCGAGGAGGAGATGGAACGGATGAATAGGGCTAGACTTTTCTCATTCAGTGACATTACCCAATTCTACAGAAAGTCGAGGTGTACATATACACCTCCTAACCCGAAATTAAACAGGTCTCAGGCGGTTGACTGGAGGCGACTTCAAACTAGAACCTACACGAACCCGGTACATCTTAACCGCATGTTTCCAGATTTATACCCTGAGGCCAAATGTAAGTTATGTAATGATAGAGTAGCCACCCTAGAACACATACTCTGGGATTGTGAAATAGTTAAGAGGAAAATTGCAGTCCCCCCGGATGAACTAAGGGCGCGGTGGAGAACCGCACTGACTAGCTCTGATCTTCAGGACCAACTTTGGGCCACCCAGCAAGCCCGGGAAGCTACCGAGAGACAGGGTCTCTCTGCTGCCCCCGGCGCGGCCTAGACCCAGGCCATCAATTTGCCGGATACTTATTAAAGTTGACTCACTCACTCACACTTCAACAGGTGAAATCGGCGTCACTTCGTTGATGAAGGAGCGGCTGTGCATCGAATTCAAGGGTCTCACTGGTCTCACTCTTACGAGCGCTTCTTGCCAACTAGGCAGGAAATGTTAATATGTCTGTTGAGCGTCTCGTACGCTTGTCTCAAAAACCTCTGCCCAGGAAAGTGCTGCGCCTGTGGCTCCAATAACACAGTGATCCTTTTTTCACGCACGTGCAATAAAGCAATTATGACTCTCCTGATGTTTACAATGCTTTTGATTCTAAGGTGTGAGCAACAATCATTCCGGTAATACAACCGCACCTGTCAATGAGCGACTCCCCTGTTGCAAAAATAACTGTAGCACAAACATACGTTATCGAGGGTGAACAGCGCAACGGCAACAAAAGAGAGAAAACATGACGCGAAAAATCGCAACTCGCACGAGCAACCACTTCAGATAACACTAACACTTGCTATATTTAGGTTGAAGCATCGCCGACCCACATTCGGTAGGACGATTACCAATATAGTTAACGCTATAGCAAGTTCATTGTAACCCTTTAAAAACTAACAAGCGCATAGCAGCTGCGCTGTCAAGCCGCGATGCGCCGCAATAACTCCGGCGCTCTCGCTTTCGGTCTCCCCAGAGGCTCCCCTACTGGTGGCGCCGCGGCGGCAGCCCGGAGCACTAGGCGCGCCACGCAGTATTCGCTCTACGCGGCAGGCCGCACCGTGTGTTTTTCATCGAGTGGCCGTGGTTTAAGTTTATGCAGCCGATAAAACTACTATCCCTACTCCGAATAGCTCTCTACTGATTTGCTATCGCAATCGATGTTCCGCCTTTCGGGCGAAACTGCGACATTTTTTTAAATAAATAAACTAAATTTGGGGATTTCAATTGCCAGAACCACCATGGGATTATCAGGCACACCGTAGTGGAGGACTCGGGATTAATTTTGACCACGGGGGGCTATTTGACGTGAAAATAAATCTAACTATACACGAGCCTTCTTGCATTTCGCACGTATCTAAATGCGGCCGCTGCCACTGAGGGTTACCCGCCGTGGTAGCTCGGTCAGCTAAGGCGTTGCGCTGCTGATCTCGAGATCGTGGGATCGAATCCCGGCCGCGGCGGCCGCATTTCGATGGAGGCGAAATGCAAAAACGCCCGTGTGCTTGCGTTGTAGTGCACGTTAAAGAACCCCAGGTGGTCAAAATTAATCCGGAGCCCTCCACTACGGCGTGCCTCATAATCATAACTGGTTTTGGCACGTAAAACCCCAGAAAGAAAGAGAAGAAAAAAAAAGCCACTGCGGGTCGGATCATCGATTTCAAGATTGGCAATTCAACCGCATAGCCACTGTGCTACTAGATTGGGTGGTTACATTAAATATATGATGACGTTTGTTGCCCTCCTAATGCGGTCATCTATGAGCCTAACACTAAAAAAAAAAAATAAGATCGTAATTGGAGAACGCCGTGTTAAGCGAGCACTCAGTCAGAGTGCGGGCAAGCGCATGGAGATAAAGCTAGCTATTTAGCCGGAGCGTAGCAGACGACAAAGGCGAGTACCTCAGCTGACGTCACCGGAACGTGAAGAGCCTACATGCAACGCCGTTTTAAAACGGCGTTGCATGTAGGCTCCCTACCGGAACGCCGTTCGCAGCGCCGCCATTGGTCACGCACTAGACTGTTAAAAGACGGAGCACACTGCCAAGAACGCGTTATTGCAAAACTTGACCTAAAATATTGTGTTGTTTCCTTTTTTAATGCGTGCTGGAGGCGTTTTGAACTAAAAGGCTTTCGTTGCTTGCGGACAGGTTATAAATTTGGATTATGCGCTTTTTGATGGTCCTACATTCAAGAAATATTTGTAAGTAACTTGCAAAGTTTGCTAGTGTGAGTGTTGCGGCTGTGTTCAAGAAAATGTAGCATTTCGCATGCCCAAATTAGCTGCAGCAGAAAGTCGAAACATCTTAAGAGAGAGAGAGAGAGAACTTTATTGATTTCCGGCAGATTGCTGGGACCGCCGCCTGGGCCTCCCCTGTGGCAAGGAGGAAGATCTCCTCTTCCCCGGCCGACACCACCTTTCTGCACTTCGAGGCGTCGTGGAGTTCCTTGACTCGTCAGGGCTCTCCGCACGCCTCTAAGGACATTTCTACAAGCGGGAAGGCCTCACGGCCTCCCACTCCACCCCGGGCCTGACCGGCCTGGCACAACACCCCTGCAGACTCTGCAGCACACCAAGGCCTTCCATCTCGGCCTGATACGTGCCGCCTATGCCTGCCGGTTTTGCTTCGCCCAGCCATGGCGTCTCCACTCTATCCCTTCTTTCGCTCCCACTTACCCCTCCCCGTTGGAGCTGAGCCGTGCTCCCTCAAGGGCTGCAGAAGATAGCGCCAACCTTTCCCTTTCCCTCAAGAACCACTTACCAGATTGCTGGGCTGGATTCCCGCCTAAGAGCCAGCGGAGAGACGTGTCTCGAGGCAGCTTCCTCGGCCTGCTGGATAGCCCAGAGTTGCCTGAACTGAGCAGCGCAGTCCGCCAACGCGCCCGAAGGCCCTCATTGGAGGCCGCGACCCCAGTATTGCTGATTAATGCTGGACATGCCGATGTGATCTAGTGTGGCTCTGGTGTTACAATACTGGCATAGATTGATTGTGTATAATTCGGGGTATATGTGGTTGATGTTGACGGGGTTCGTGTATGTTAGTGTTTGTAGCTGCCGCCATTGTAGTGTTTGTAGCTGCAGCCTGCCTGCGTTTGTGGCATGCGAGGAGCGCTGTCGCTCGTAGGCGCCAACGCAGTCCAGCGCTAGTCACGAGAAATGTCGCGAAAGGGAAGGTACCTCCGAAAATGGTCGCTCGAGAATACCTTCTACATGCGTAAAGTTAAAGCAAGTTAAAGGGACTGACAACCGATATTTATGGACCCAGTTTTTTATGGCGCAACGAAAAGCTCACCCTCGGTAGTGTTTACACCTGCAGCAGTTACTTCCAAAAGTGCGTGGATATTTTGTAAGCAGAATTTTTCGATCTGAGCAGCCTCCAAAAAAATAAGAGTCCCTCCTCCAGCAACGCTGAGAAGTGATTGCGATGCCGATAGCCCGCCTGGCAAATTGTAAAAGCAGCCCATCGTCCTGCTTTCACTGGAGGAAGTGCAACTGTGGCTAACCACCTATATTGTCACCTTTCCCAGTGGCGTAGCCAGGGGGGGGGGGGGGGGGTTGGGGGTTCAACCCCCCCCCCCCCGAAATTTTTTCCGCACCCCCCCCCCTTACCCGCCCTTTGTTTTCGTCGCTTCGCGCTGACATAATTCATGAAACCGGTGCTACTATCACAATTTCATTCCTGGGCGTTTCCGTTTGGTTGGTAATTTACAGCGAATCATGTCTGCATATGGAAAAAAAACTGTCACGGTGCTGGTCAAGGCTTTGACACTCTGTGAAGTTTTGGGCGAGAATGTGGCGGCCGCAATCTGAAGCAACAAATGTGCAACAAATGAAGCAACAAATGCGGCAGCCGCATTTTAGATGATGGCGAAAACGCTCGAGGCCCGTTTACTTAGATTTAGGTGCACGTTAAAGACCCCAGGTGGTCGAAATGTCCGGTATACATTTCCGCCGCTTCCCTTCAGGTGCCGGTTAGACCGCGCACGCGCAAGATCTTAGGCTACGTTCACACTTGGTCTCGAAGCTGTAGGAAGCGGCAAAATCTTGCAAAAATCCGCCCGCCTAGGCGGCAAAAAAGGCAGAAAAACAGGCTGTGATCCAAATCAGTCTCGGGCCGATTTTTTCGCCATGGCGAAGCGGAAACGCGGCGGAAAGTCGTTCTGCTTCACTGCAAGCTACACTAGCATGTAAACAACCGGTCGTAAAATTGAACATGGCACCAGAAGTGTAGGCTGTAATGCTGATCGACGCGATCAAGAACCAGCCCTTGCTCTACGACAAGAGTGGCACTAAAACGTACTGTCAGCAATATTCGCGATAGTATTCAACGTCGCGCGACCGGAGGTGCGGCAACGAAGCCTTGGCGTGACCCAACTTCTCGCGCTTTTGCAAAGCCAGGCGAACCCACCACCGCCGTTTCCGAGGTGTCCGCGTCTTCCGTTTATTCATTGTCCATTTCTAGAAAACAAGTAGGTAGAAGTATAAAAGCCATTTCTTCTTCCACTTCCATGGAAGACAATAGTTAGGCAGATTCCTCGTTGGCGCTCCATAATTCTCCTCGCACGTGTACGGTATGTTGCAGAAGTCGCGGGGTGCTTTTCTCGTCGCGACGATAGATTGGGAGCGTAGGTCTCACGTAGGACGCGCAGGCTTTGGCGAGCCCCAACACAAGGGCCAGCCCGGGTTTTAGCTGTGGTGTTCCCGTTGCCCCTTTGGTGTCCTGGAGGTGCCGACAATACGAAATGATGAAATGTTATTACAACTTGTAAATAAAAGCTATTAAAGAAATATTCTCACGCCTAGGCACCAACCTATGACTCAGCGCTACCGCGCCCGTGTGCGGAGAATTACGGAACGTCAACGAGGAATTTACCGAAGGTCGCAGATGACACGCGAAGTTGCGTAAAATGATCACTTTTGATGACGGTACGTGGGTCAAAGAATGAACATACCGCTTGACATAATGCGATAATGAGCGCCACCACGCCGACAAACGTACGCAGACGAGATGGATCTGGACGAAAACGGTAGCGGCGGCCGCGGCGGCAGCAAAACAAATGTGAACAACTTGGACAGGCGCGGAAAAAAATTTCCGGCCGCTTTGGCCTTTCCGCCCGCTTGCCGCTTCCCAAGTGTGAACGTAGGCTTAGTCTGCGCGAGAAACGTCTCTTGTTTGCGATTGCGCCCCTACGGAAGGCTGGTAATTACTGTTGTGTTGTTGAATCACAAACCAGCAATTACGGAAGGCTGGTAGTTGCTGTTTCAGTTGTGGAATCCCAAACCAGCGATGTACACACGTAGGGGTTGATGACAGCAGTGAAATTCCAGCGACTCGCAATAGAATGCACGAAACAGACAGCCGACAAGCATGAATTACTGTTGTGCGCAGTACAGCGTAAGTAAACTCTTGTTGCAGGCGCTGACAGTTCTCGTCGGAGTTCACGCGTCCTGAGAAATTGATTATGTGCACTATGTACTGAACAATACCGGAGTTCATTCCTGCATCACTAGTACACCAATCAGTCGAGATTCTGTGAGGTACAAAGCCGCTTCCTGTTTGCACCGGCGTAAGTGAAGCAGAAATAAGTTGCACGCACTACTTAAAATGCGTACACATGCCATATCTATGCTGTGCGGTGAAATATTCTGTACAATTCTGAATCTGTTGACGTAAAGGCAAATGACGGCTGCACGCTCACACACAGCGGAAGACACAGCGGCCCATGCACTTGCCGCAGGAAATGCAACCCTCTCGTATGAGGGAGCAGGGCGACGAAAGCTTCGAAAAAAAAAAAAAAAAAAAAAAAAAACCCACCTTACGCGTTTTTGCGCGTATTTAAGTTTTCTAGCGCAAAGACGCAGCGAACAAGCTATTGCTATGGGAGTAGGTATGGCCTGGTCACACGTGCATTTTGACGCGTATAGCCGTCCTTGACTTGTGAAACGCACTTCACCCCGACGAGGACGACGCCATCTACGCTTAACGGAAATTAACAATTAATGATGTCTTCTCCGATCGCACGGGTCGTCTCAATGATGCGTTTTCGAAGACTGCTCCATTCAGTGGCGCGATGAGAGACCGTTGCTCCAAACGCCCACTGTACCTGTCGTACTTACTGTATTTACTGAGCTTACTTTACTTTTTACTTAATTTCTTCACAAGCACACGCACACGCGAGGGGGGGGGGGGGGGGGGGGGGGGGAGAGTCCCATGTCTTTGATATACATGTATAGAGTGTGCTTAACCTACCGACATTTATTATCGATCACGTGACCTAGAGGAAAGCAGAAGCCTGCCCCCCCCCCCCCCCGGTCGGGCCGGTGACCCCCCCCCCCCCCCCCGAAAAAAATTTCCGGCTACGCCCCTGAAGTTAAGGACCGCACAAAGAGCGATGGAACGAAAAATGTTAGGCCTAATGTTAAGAGACGGGAAGACAGCGGTGTGGATCAGAGAGCAAACAGGGATATCCGATATTCTAGTTGACATTAAGCGGAAAAAATGGAGCTGGGCAGGCCATGTAATGCGTAGGATGGACAACCGGTGGTCCATTAGAGTTACATAATGGGTGCCAAGAGAAGGGAAACAGTGGTGTATGGCAGAAAACTAGGTGGTTTGATGAAGTAAGGAAATTTGCAGGCGCAAGTTGGAATCAGCTAGCACAAGACATTGTGCTTGTGCATTGTGCACAAGACATTGCGCATTGGAGATCGCAGGGAGAGGCCTTCATCCTGCAGTGGACATAAATATAGGCTGATGAAGATCATAGTCATGAAGTTAGAAGGGCCTTGCAAGACATGACCCGGTGAAAAGCTGCTGGAGAAGATGGAATAACAGTCGACTTAATAAAAGACAGAGGAGATATGCTTGAAAAGCTTGAGGCCCTTTATACCCAATGGCTCACGACTTCAAGTATACCAGAGAACTGGAAGAATATTGACAACATTACACTAATCTATAAGAAGGGATACATTAGAGAACTGAAAAATTTTAGGCCATTAGCTTGATCAATGCTTTCAGTACTATATAAAATATTCACCAAGATAATTTCCAATAGAATCAGGACAACACTTGACTTCAGTCAACCAAGAGAACAGGCTGGCTTCAGGAAGGGGTTTTCTACGATGGATCATATCCATGTCATCAATCAGATAATTGAGAAATCTGCAGAGTACAATCAACCTCTCTATATGGCTTTCATAGATTATGAAAAGGCATTTGATTCAGTAGAGATACCAGCAGTCATAGAGACATTGCGTAATCAAGGAGTACAGGAGGCATATGTGAATATATTGGCAAACATCTACAAGGATTCCACAGCTAGCTTGGTTCTCCACAAGAAAAGTAGAAAGTTACCTATCAAGAAAGGGGTCAGGCAAGGAGACACAATCCCTCCAATGCTATTCACTGCATGCTTAGAAGAAGTATTCAAGCTCTTAGAGTAGGAAGGCTTAGGAGTGAGTGAGGATCAACGGAAAATATCTCGGCAACCTTTGGTTTGCAGATGACATTGTCTTATTTAGCAACAATGGGGACGAATTACAACAAATGATTGAGGACCTTAACTGAAAAAATGTAAGAGTGATGTCGAAGATTAATATGCAGAAGACAAACAATGTTCAATAACCTGGCAAGGGAGCAAGAATTCGGGATCGCCAGACAGCCTCTAGAGTCTACAAAGGAGTATGTTTCTCTAGGTCAATTACTCACATGGGACCCTGATCATGAGAAGGAACTTTACAGAATAAAATTGGGTTGGAGTGCATACGGCAGGCATTACCAAATCCTGACTGGGAGCTTACCACTATTGTTGAAAAGAAAAGTGTACAATCATTGCATTCTACCTGTGCTAACATATGGGGCAGAAACTCTGAGGTTAACAAAGAAGCTTGAGAACAAGGACCGTACAAAGAGCAATGGAACGAAACATGTTAGGCCTAGCGTTAAGAGACAGGAAGAGTGCGGTGTGGATCAGAGAGCAAACGGGGATAGCCAATATTCTAATTGACATTAAGAGCAAAAAAATGGAGCTGGGCAGGCCATGTAATTTGTCGGATGGATAACCGGTGGACCATTAAGAGTTACAGAATAGATACCAAGATAAGGGAAACGCAGTCAAGGACGGCAGAAAACTAGGTGATGTGAAGTTAGGGAATTTGCAGGTGCAAGTTGTAATCAGCTACCGCAAGACAGGGGTAATTGGAGATCGCAGGGAGCAGCCTTCGTCCTGCAGTGCACATACATATAGGTTGATGATGATCACAACGTAGACAGTGAATTGTTATGGGATATTTTTAAGCACAAAGGCATAGATGACCATTTCGTGGAGATACATAGAGACAACCGAGTACAAGTTGTATGGGAAGGGCGAAAAGGTAATCAAGTGGTGGGAATTCAGCAAGGACTGAAACAAGAATGTCCTCTGTCTCATGCTTTATGTTAAGGGCATAGAAAGACTACTGAAAAACAGCGAATGAGGTGTAGGCTTATGCCTCAGGAGCAAAGGAAAGACACAACTGACCCGAATCGACAAAGGGTTTGATTTATCTTACATGCGTAATGGACAAATGGTGCCACAGAAGGTGCCGAGACGGATGTACGCAGACGACATTGTGCTACTAGCGGACAATAAAAAAAATTTACAGAAACTTGCGAATGTCTGTGGGAATGCAGCGACAAATCTAGGCCTTACGTCTAGCACAGAGAAATCGGGAATTATGATCTTTAATGAAGAGACGAGTAATTACGTGGTGTCAATTCAACAGCAAGCCATATACCCATAGTCAAGCAATATAAGTACCTCGGCGTATTCATAAACGAATGAAAGACTTACTCAACCACCCACCGAGATAATCTGAAAATAAAGGGGAAGCAGAATGCAGCAATAATAAAACTCTGAACAGTGTGGGGCCACAAGAAGTATGATGTGGTGCATGGAATCTGGAAAGGAGTAATGGTGCCAGTGCTAACGCTTGAAAATGCCATTCTATGCTTAAAATCGGATATCTAGTCGGGGTTGGAAGTTAACCAAAAATCGGCAGGCTGGTTGGCTTTGGGAGCCCACGGTAAAACCACAAATGAGGTTTTGCAAGGAGACATGGGTTGGGCCTCTTTGAAATCAGAGAAGTACAGAGAAAAATTAGTGTTGAAGAAAGATTCGGGAACATGGATGAAAATAAATGGGCGGCTAAAGTGCACAAGTATCTGTACATGAAAAGCGTAGACACAGAATGAAGGAAGAGGTCAAGAAAGTTGGCAACCCAGTAAAGGGTAATTGAAACTGTAAATGTACAACCAGGAGGGCTATTCTGTAAGAATCCACCTAGTGAACAAGCGCGAAGGAGACTGGCTGGCCCCTTCGCGCTCAAGGTGCTGGAACCAATCGCGACAGCCGAAGCGGACAGTCCACTAGGTGGATTCTTACAGAATACCCCCCAGGAGTCATAAGAAAGTGAGAGAAACAAGAGACAATGAATTGGAAGCAAAGAATGGAAACAAAATGGACCATGGAGATTTACAAGGATGAGAAGAAAGAAATTAGAAGGGAAAGCCTGTCTGTACGATAACATAACTTGCAGTGCCTTGCTATTTGAGGCTCGAGCCGGTTGCCTAAAGACAAAAACATACTGGAGCAAATATTCGGACCAAGATGAGGCATGTGTATGCTTCAGAAAAATCCGGAGACGACTCAGCATATCCTAATGGAATGCAAGGTGATTCCTCCAGTGACAACCGTAGGTAATGTACACCTTCTAGAAGCGCTTGGGTTAAAGTGGATGGAAGCGTCAACCGGTCAGCAGTCGAGATAAGGAATAGATGTTTAAGAGTATTGGTGGAAAAAAACAAGCAGGGAAGAGATTTATACGACCTGATTTCTTAGTCATAGGTAACGGTACAAGGTAGAAATTGAAGGGAAAAAAAAAAAAAAGATTAAGGAGATGTATACAAAAATGCTAGATAAAAAACATGCCTGATGAAGTCAAGCAGGCTAGGTGACTGTCTCTGCCCCGTTGCAAAGGGGATGCTATTAAATCGTCATCATCATCCAGCCCATGCGGGGGAAAAGAAAACAAGAACCAAAAAGCTCGCCTTCATGAATCCGCCGCTGCACATAGAATACGTTCCATACATGCACATACATGTATGCATGCGTACACGTTCCATAGAATGGAACGTACAAATGGAGCATACGTTCGACAGAATGGAACGTATGCGCATGCTTCTTCTGAAACCATGATGTGTTCAAGGCATCCGTCATACTCGCTAGTAGTCAGCAACTCCGCTTAACAAAAGACTCGGTATAATTAATGTGCGCCCGCACTTTTTTTTTTTGTGTGCGTGCGTTTACTTGTGCTCATGCACTCGGACAAAGCTTTGCTGTATATTGATTCCAACTCGTTAGATATGCTACATTTTTTTGTAGAAGTGATTACAAAATACTCAGATAGACTAAATCCGTCTGAAGTCAGCCAAGACTGTCTTAAAAAAAGTGGGTTGGACGCACATGGTTTGCAAGACAGGTACAAGCACCCTCCCGGCCAGGCGTCCGGCTTGCTAGGGGTGGGTTGCTTGGGAGAGTTTCATACAGACCACTATGCCTGCTGTACAAGAACCAAGAAAAACAAAAAACCACACAAACCTAGTTATGGTACCTACCGGTAGGTACAAGCCCGCTCCCCAGCCTGGTGTTTGGTCATTTTCATGGGGCCTCAATGCTTAAGGAGGAGATTCACCTGTTGGGAAATTGCTGCACAAGACCATGCTTTTTTTTTCCCCAGCCTGTATGGGGCCCCTTTCGATATGAGAACCTCTACAAGAAGCCAAGCATCAGGCCAGGGGAAATCCAACTTTTAGAAACGCAGTGGCTACTGGTATTTGAACCCAGTACTCAACCGTTTTGCCACCATTGCGGCCTGACAACTTGGGAACAGGGGTCATTGATGGTATCACCCCTGGGACCTCCGTAAGAATCCCGATGGAAAGATTACATGCCAGGACACACAATCCTGTATGCGAGAATAATAGAAGGACTCTAGTAATACCTGCTTGGCTCTCATCCCTTTCGAAGGTAGAAGTGCCTTTCGTCGTGAATTATACATGGACAGAGAAACACACTGCTACTTCTACTGCTCAGCGAAACAAGATTTAGCATAGTGTTACCATCTTAAAAGTTACCGATACGCAGTGCCACAACTGTGCATTCGCGGAGGCAAGGTTACTGCAAGTGCTCACAATTCCCTTCGGCTACCTTGATTACACAACATGGCAGTGCCCAGGCTGCCGACGTAAATCCTAATTCACCCATGTTATCCGCTCCCCCTCACGACGGCAAGAAATAAATGATAAAATCAGCCATTGCTTAGCTTCATCTCATGGTGAGGACAACTGCAAGAGTTGTGTTGTCATTATTATTCTAATTGGTCGTTTGTTTTGAAACTGCTGGGCCTAATGGAACAGCATCAAAGTAGAAACATGTTGATTTCCATCTAACAGATGGTGCCACAGGAATGCACAGCGCTGATTAATGCTAACTTCATCCCCCATAAAGTACTCTCGTATTCAATTATCGGCCAAGAATGTTCCACTCTTAATGAAAAGATAATTGTATTGAATTTAAGATGAAAGAAAATGCTACTTGCAGTCGCCCACAATGGTTGAAGAATATCATGATGCACCAATTACTTGTACTCCCCAGAAAAAAAAAAATTGTGGTTGGGTTTCATATTGCAATGCTTGCACCACAGGCACTTTCTACAATGGTAGCAGCCAGATATTAGTCTCGGCCACAACATAAATGGAATGTTTCGTTTGATCAGCCTTTACATGCAAACAACACCCAACTCATACAATTCATTTGCTTTGTTTTTTACTTGCCAAATGAACAGCACACGAGACTTGCTTAACTACAACTGTAATCATCGGGCCAACAGCGTTGTTCTTCACAAAACCACAAGGCATGACTTTTTTAAAACCACAAGGCATGACTTTTTTTCAAAGATGATTGGATTGCAAACGGCAATCTTTGACAAGGGATACAAGGGCCAGGCAAGAGTTCAACTAGCTACGACGCTGTAAAATGTGGCGCAACTTTTTTTTTTTTCATTGACCAATTTAGAAAAACTCTAAATGTCACTGCTGAA
This sequence comes from Dermacentor silvarum, assembly GCF_013339745.2. Lineage (NCBI taxonomy): Eukaryota > Metazoa > Arthropoda > Arachnida > Ixodida > Ixodidae > Dermacentor > Dermacentor silvarum. The sequence goes on from NW_023605925.1 coordinate 16,798, forward strand.
TATCAGCCAATAACTGTACGCTCTCCAACGTGGAAGAACAGAAAACAAATTTTAAAAAAGGGAGTGAAGGAAAAGTCATAATGAGGGAAAAATCTGTAATCGATGAGGAACAGTAATGTACACAATCCTAACACTTAGCTCCTCCTTTCCTTGGATGCCTACCGTTCTATGTACACGTGTTTCACCTTGACACAACTTTTGCTGTTTAACTACCTGAGGGGCATATTAGAAATGCACAAGAGAAGCCAAATGATATATTTTCAGACAAGGATTGAGAAAACACACTGCCATGATTTCATTTAAGCTTCCTTAATGACAAGGTTCCATAAGCATTCTGATAGTTACTCATATATTTACCACATTACTCATAAGGTAATTTAAATTCTGTATGAAATTCTGTATCAGTTCTGCATTTATTGCATATAAATACGGAACATAAATGGGCTCGTGAGGATGCCAATGGTCTTCAGTGGGTCGTAGCCTGATCGAAGATCACCTGATTTTGATAAGCTCTTCAGGTAAGATAACGAGGTACACTTATGTTGCTTTAATATTAAATGCCAAATTCTAATTTAGTACATGACATATAGCCTTAAACAAAGCATGCCGCAGTGTCAAGGTGTAAAGGAAATGATAGCTAGCATCTTTCACCACACGTGACTAGCATAGCAGTGAACAAATCTGGCTACAAAGGCTTTCCCACAAATAAAGAAATTTACTGCAGAGCCACTGAGTCGGATACAATACCCACGATTTCTGAATGTACCCACCTCAAAAAGAATAGTGGATTACAATGCCACAAATGATGCAAACTTCCCTGCCATTCTCTTTGCAAAACTTGCACCTAATATTGCAGAATAGTTTAGATGAAAAAAAGGTCACTGCATAACATGAATCACTGAGTGCCCTTTACCTTGGACCTCTGAATATTATGTGACTTTCAAGCATATGTACAAATGTCTTGAAAAAGATTTAGTTGAAATGGTAACACAGGCGTTTGTCTTAAATGCCACATTTTTACAAACTATTGATACAGAATAAAGGAGGAAAGAAGTTAACGCTACGCCAACATTGTGAAATATTACATTACTTACAAGGTAAGCCCGAATGATGACTTCTGTCTAACTACTATTAATTTACCGATTTACAAATGACCACACACTCCTAGGCAATGCTTGGTGCATGAGACCAGCTTTGTACAGCTCATCAGATTCTGTCACAAACATGCATTCACCTTTTGTTTTTCCTAACTGAGGCTGGAAATTGGACCAAAGGCAAGCAGAAGTCTTGTGTCTAATCAGGCAATCAAGTCTATGGTACAGCATCATGACTGTGTGTATATATATATATATTATATATGTACAGGAATATACACACGCGCGCACACTCTACAGGAAAAGTTACAACAAAAACAAAGAGAGAGAGAGAAAAGAATGAACAAGGCAAAAAAAGTTTCTGTGGCAGGTCACCGATTTCACTCGGCTTCATCTGACAGCCACAAGTGTGGACTGCACTTTTCATCTCGGCACGCGCGCGCACACACACAGACCCCATACATTGTAGAGTCCCCCATGCACACGTACACACACATGTCCAGCAATCGTTTGCACTTTGCTGACATCCCATCACACTGCAGCGAGAGGGGGAAAGCGCTTGCGCCACACACAGCCCCCCTTCCATGCCCTCAGAAAATGAGAAAAGCCGCTTTGGTCTATTATCTCTTGGTCAGCTTGAGAACTAAATTCTCTGTTGTCTCAGATGTCCACTCTGGATCGTCATTCGGCACAGACGCAACACTCGAACACTCAGCTGGTGAAATTGGAGGTTCAGGAGGCGCCACTTCCTTGGGTACCAAATAAGCATCGGGGTCAAAGGTCAAGCCACCCGGGTCTGGCTCAACTTCTGGCTCTGGTTTTGGCTGAGGCTCCGGTGGCTCGAGAGGTACATCCTCTAGAGGTGGTGGAGAACCATCCCTGTGGGCAGGCGGCGGGGATGCAGCTGGTGAAGGCAGCAAATGTGGCGAGTCTGCCACCATTCCTTCATACTCCTCGTGGGCCAACGGAAAAGTACGTGGCTCGTAGGGGTCCACCTCGCACGGGGCCCAGCAGGGCAAGCCAGCAGGTGGTGGCGACATGGAGCACTCCATGGAGTCGTATGGCTGCCGGTGGCAGGGTGTCCCATTATTCCCATGATGGGGTGGAGCTTGGGGGCCCGCCGATGCTGGTTGCACCTGTGCCTGGCTGCCAGCGCCACTGAGCACTGCCTTGGACAGGAGGCCGGCAAAGCGCTGCTTCTCTTCCTCCTCACACACCTGGTGCCGAGCCTCAAATGCCTCGTCAGTCATGTCCTCCACCTGGGGGGGGGGGGGGGGGGGGGGGGGCACATCAGTCAGCACACAAAAAGTGCACAGCCAATCACAAAGGTCTAAAGGTCAGCTGGCCACTGCCGACTATGGCCAAGTGACCAACACTTCTTTGTGATAGGATGTATCCAAGCTGCAAAGCACATGCTGACAGGAGGAAAGAAAGCTTAGGAGTCCCTGGCCAGCCTGACAGCAACAAAGTCGCACATCTTTTCCACAAGGAACCAATGCGAATGGTGGTCTGAACAGCCATACTGCAATAGCAACCATGTTTCGGTTGCCCAATTCTGCATAGTGAGCAATTGTGGGCTGCATTGATGGCCACTGTTTGGCCAGTGGCATGTCTGTACTTGCACAGTACACAGAACCAACCAAGCATTAGATGCAATGCAGGCTTGACCTCTGTAGCTCAACACAAGAAAGGGCAGAAAGGGGAGGAATGTGGCCCACCGAAGCAGCACTCCAAAAAGGGGTCGCTCCTACACTGCTGCCATTCCCTGTTCTCTAGCGCAACACTACAAAGTGAATGCTTCCCTTTCCTTTTCCTGCAGACACTGCTGCTAAATCCCTGCGATACGGGCGCACTGCAAGGCAGGTTTCCTGCGGTGGGGTCAAACAGCTTGTTGGGACTTTTCAATTGCAACAACTTGAGAATACAGGGGACAATGGGGCTCAATCGTGATCATGTACTATCACTGACAGCACCTATGCATGCAAGCTGCTCTTTGGTCCCAATGCTTGCTGCAGTGGCACTTCTGCCCTTTACATACTTCTGTCCCGACAATGTTTGTTGTTTACCATTTATCCACGCATAGTAGATTAGTTCAAAAGCAACACACAGACCCCATGAAACTACTTAAAGCTGTTTACGATGAAACCACAGCAGGCTGCTTTAGACAAAGCCAATAGTGTCACTCGTGCTCTTGCCAGTGCCTTTACTTTATGTGATGGTGGTCATCCCATTAGAGCGCAATGCCAGCTCAGGCTCAGAAGAACAGCAAGTGAGTCATGGGTGTCTTACTTCATCCTTCAAGTCGCCACAGTCTTGGAGCGCTCCACTGAGCTCCTCTTCTGTTAATGCACGCCACCTGAAACCAAACAAGATGTTTCATGCATTCTGTCTCACAAAATTAGCATTTGGCAGCAGTACATGGCAGAAAAAACTAATCACACAATTACCAAGCCAACATTTCCATGACTGTTAGTAGTACATGACAGCAGTTTGTAAGAACAGCCACTGTCTACAAACTACAGAGGCATTTGTTAATTCACCACCAGTTTTATATATATACACACAGCAAAGTAGACGCGCGTATGAAGTGGTTCATTGACGTTTCGGCCGGGGTCCGGCCTTCATAATAAACCGCTTCATGCGCGCGTCTACTTCGCTGTGAATATTTACCCGGACCCAGAATCGCTTTTTCCTGGTGTGTGTGTGTATGTATGTATATATATATATGAAGTGATGTTATGCCGGGATCCTGTAGTTGAACAGAAACTTGTAGGTTGAGGACGCACATACGAACAAATACGATACTTTATTTCCCACGTTTCGGCCGAGGTTCGGCCTTCGTCAGGGAATACATGAAACGGTAAGGCATTGCGCTTAATTAAATACCTACATGGTATTAGGGGGGGGGCACAACACATTGTTGCTGTAAGGTACTCGTGTCGAATCAGCATTGCACATGTCAAAAAGAAGAAAAATAAATAATAATAAAAAATGAAAAAAATTTTTACGCCACGGCATGGTTGTAAGAACAGGTTTGTACAGGTTCGCAGAGGAGCAAATGTAACCAACCATATATACATGAAGAACAGCGTTTACAAAGAGATGACACTCGCCTTAAATTTTTTTTTTTTTTAAATAACGCCAAGGCATGGTTGTAGGAACAGGTTTGTAAACCAAGTTCACAGAGCAGCCAATGTCACTCACCAAGCATATACACAAGAAAATCGGGGTTTACAACAAGATGACACATCATTTAAAACCCTACCCGTCCCCACCCTAACCTACCCTTCCCCTCCCCGAACGAAAAGCAATGGAAGGATTGCAGAAACGCTCAGACATTGTTATAAAGCCCGCCGATAAAGGAGGAGCTATAGTAGTAATGAACATGACTGACTACTTCAAGGAGGCTCACAGGCAATTAACAGATGACACATTCTACAAGCAGCTTGATGACGACCAAGCTGACAATTTTAAGTCTCCAACACCATCAGGGACCTAATAAGGGATGGTAAACGCGCCAACAAAGCAATGCACTTGTTAGTGCCTCTCAGTCCGGTACCAGGAAGGTTTTATTTACTACCCAAGATACACAAGACTAATAACCCTGGTCGCCCTATTGTGTCAGGCGTTGGAACTGTCACCGAGCCACTTTCAAGCTATGTCGATAGCCTAATTAATGGGATTCCTTCTACTTTTTCTTCTTATCTAAAGGATATGTCCCACTTCTCAGCCGATATCATTGACCTTGACATCCCCTATGGCTCATTTCTGGTTACATTGGATGTTGCCTCTTTTTATACTTGCATTCCCTATGACAATGGTGTCCGATCAGTCATTAACGCTTACGATGACTCATCTCTTGACAAATCTGTTGATAGCTCTACTTTAGCCACCTTGCTAAAGCTTATCTTGCACCTTAACAATTTTGAATTTGACGGCGTAAACTTTGTACAAGTGAGTGGCACTTCAATGGGGACTAAAATAGGGGACGTCCCAATTACGCTAATATATTTATGGGACAACTGGAAAATGAATATCTTTAAACACGTGAACTAAAGCCGTACTACTGTATTTTTGCGCATATAACCCACCCTTGCGTATAACCCGCACTCCTAACTTTGAACTCCATGAAAAAGAAAAAAATAACCTCACGTACAACCAGCACGCTTATTCGGAAAAATGAGGACAAGGAAGTTACAACTACGCGCAGCCATCATTTCGTTTTCAAAACAAATATATTTCAAAACGACCGCCGCAACGTTGTCAGCGCTGTCGTCCAATTCACTGCTGCCATCAGAGGCTTCATAGCCGCTCTCGAAGACGTAATCGTCTTCGGAACCATCTCGCAGCAGCTCTGTTGCCGATTTCTTCAGCAGCGGCTATGATCTTCAGTTTCTCTTTCAATGTGAAAGACTGCCGCCGAGAAACATTCATGATAGCTAAGGCTGGCCAACTGTGCAAACTGGGCGTACACTAAACGGCACCTGACTCATGTTAAAAGCGTGCGAAAAGCACAGAACACTCATACCGAAAAGCATTTTTCTTCCTCTATGCCGAAAAGCGTCTAACCAGACTATGAATGTGAATCAGGCAATAACCTGTGTTGGCCTCTTATTGGCTTAACACACGTCGATGTCGATAGGCATGCGGACAATGGGGATGCTGCACGGCAGGCCGCGCATTGCCGTGAAGCCGACCCCCACCCCCTCCCTTCGCGAATATTCGCAGATAACCCGCACCCCCCACTTATTAAGCACTTTTTTCAATTTTTTGTGGGAGTTATATGCGAGAAAATACGGTACTATAAACGCTATATTGATGACACCTTTCTCATCCGGCACCACAGGGAGGCAGAACTTCTGGCTTTCATTGCGGACTTTAATAAGGTTCATCCATCCATTTCGTTTTCGCAATCATACTCGCACTTATCTGTTTTCTGGACATCACAGTATCCCTGTTCGGCAACAGACTAACCACTGCACTTCATAAGAAAGCTAATGACCGTTCACTGGTACCTTTAGTTTCAAAGTAGCCACGTTAAACACTGCAAAACCAGTATACCCTATAGTCAAGCAAAACGCTCTGATTTCATTAACAACTGCGACAGACTCTGCGATGCCCTGATAGTGCAGAAGTATCCACTCCTAATTGTGAATGACGCGATTAAGCGAGCCGATACAGTGGACCGCAGTGCGCTTCTTAGACGGGATAAGCGGGTTGCGCAACGAAGGCATACAAATTTAGTTTTGACACATTCTGCATCGTTTCCAAAGTTTAATGTCATCCTTAAAAAACATAACATACTCATGCAGAGTAATCGCCTCAGAGACATGTTTCCGGAGCCTCAACGCGCAGTTTACCGACGATCAAAAAATTTATGCGACATGCTTACGTCTTCCAAGATAACAAAACTTATTCACATAGGCTGTCAACCATGCAACAAGTCACGGTGCAAGGTTTGCGTTCACATGACGACTTCGCAGAGTGTTACGAGCACTGCTTCAAATTTTAGCCTCAAGATTAAAGGTAACTTCAACTGCGACACAACCAATGTTATCTATTTACTTGAATACTCAACATGCAAGCTACAGTACATTGGACAAACGGAAACAGGCTTCAGATTGCATTTTAACAATCATAGATCGCATGCCGTGAGCCTTCCGAATCTTCCACTATCCAAGCATGTCTCTATCCCGGGCCACTCTTTTGACAAGCTAACGGCCACCATACTTGAATTTGGTTTCAAGTCGCACCACGAAAGGGAGGTTCAAGAATGATTTCTAATCCATAAATTTCGTGCCGTGGCCTCTGGGATTAACGAAAACGCGGGCACATTACCCTTTTTGTCTGCAAAATAGAGATTCATATTCCTATTGCCCTCAGAAGAAACAGTTCACATATTGTCGCATTTTTTATGCGACGTCGCCAGAATAGCTGTTAGTACACCCGACACACATGCGCAAGCTTCGTCCGAAACTATTTTCTAGTTGCTGATGTGTCATTCTATATATATTTAGCCTAGGATGAGCGATATTAACGATTTATTGCTGTCTCATTTTTGTTGGAACTTGTGTACACACCTTTCTTGCTAAGCTCTTTTGTAAACCCTTCCTTTGTTGCATGTGTTGCTCTACGAACCTGTCGTTGAAATCATCCCGTGGTGCATTCTCAGCATGTTTGAGTGATGATTCGTGATAGTGCAAGTACCCTACAGCAAAAAGCTGTCTCCTGTCAAGGCTGTTTGTCTTTCCCCCGCTTCTTTTTTTTTTTTTTCATTTTAATGATGTGTCATCTTGTTGTAAACCCTGATCTTCTTGTGTATATACTAGGTGACATTGGCTGCTCTGCGAACTTGTACAAACCTGTTCCTACAACCACGCCTTGGCGTTACTTTTTTTTTTTAAAGGCATGTGTCATATTTTTGTAAACGCTGTTCTTCATGTGTATACAGTAGCCGACGGATTTTTCGGACTCCAAAAATTCGGACTTGTTGGATATTCCGGACTTCATAAACGTACCGGCAGGATTCCATAGAGCTAATGCATTTTCGCGACCGATGTTTCGGACGAATCTAGGTGCCAATGTTCGATTTTCCGGACTAAATCGCTCGCTCCGAGCCACGCTACCCAATCTTGGAAGCCGCCTAGTTGGATTTTCCGCTGGCTTGGCCGGGCTTGGCTTCCAGTGCCCCCCTGTATAGCCTTCAAGATTGGTACACTCACGCTATCCTCTCGTCTCCGAGGTCATGCCCACTCTTCCTTGGCCGACAAAACGTTCCACAAAGCGTGACTTGCTTTTTTTTTTTTTTTGGGGGGGGGGGGGGGGGTCAGCTCAGCACTAACGTCATGTCACTTAAGCGGAATACGGGGTTCTTTTTGAGTTTTCTTTTTTTTTTTTTAGTTTCGGTTGCGCCGTACGCTGTGTGCGGGTGAAAGCTTGCGAGGATCCGCCGGCGACCGGAGGCGCGTGCGGACTTCGTTCGCTCACGGGGCACGGGGAGAAGGCGGCGGAGACGGTGGGGAGTTGCATTCAGCTCGTGGGGCTGCTGCCAACGGAGCTGCCGCGCAGGCACCGTATCTTGAAAGCGATCTGCTATGTGGCCGAAGTGTGCATCCGCGATCTGCGATGGGTACAAAGGGCGTGCGCCGAGTGCCACTAGCTTCATATGCGCCGTTTTTTTGTTTTTTGTTTGTTTTTGTTTTTTTTTTTCTCTCAGCTTTCGCGTTGAAGCGAGCGAATAGACAGCGCGAAGGTCAATTTGCCCGCGGTCATCGAGCGAGATGTGTTCATGTAACCTGTGCGCGCGTGACACCGTGCTTATTTATTTAGTTAGTAAGCGCATATTTACAACTTTAAACGGCCGATAAAATTAACATCCTTACTTCGTATCACTGTCTGTTAATTTGCTATCGCAATCGATGCTCCACCTTTTGGGCGAAACTGCGTCATTTTTCTTAAGCCGCTCTAAGCCTCTATTTTTTTCTCTCGGGGAGGGGGAGGGGGCGAGTTTTTTGGGCTGTTCGGTTTTTCGGACTGCTCGATTTTTCGGACTATTTTTCAGTCCCCGCGAAGTCCGGAAAATCGGTCGGCTACTGTATATGGTTGGTTACATTTGCTCCTCTGCGAAACTGTACAAACCTAATCATGTTTGACATGTGCAACGCTGATTCGACACGGGTACCTTACAGCAACAATGTGTCCTGGGGCCTCCCCCAATATCATGTAGGTATTTAAGCACAGCGCCTTATAGTTTCATGTATTCCCAGACGAAGGCCGGGCCCCAGCCGAAACGTAGGAAATAAAGTATAGTTTTTTTCGTATGCGCGTCCTCAACCTACAAGTTCCTATATACAGTGTAGACCGCTTATAATGTACGTCGCCGGAGTCGTGAATATCTGCACTACAGTATAGACCACTTATAATGTAACCGCTTATAGTGCGGGACCAGATATAGTGCGGTCTTTTCAGACTCCCGTTAATTTTCCCATAGCACTCCATGTATACACGTATCGCTTATAGTGCAGTTGCGGGAAACGAAATACCGGTTACAGTGTGACTGCCTGGGAGTACGGAAGTCAGCGGAGACGGCGAACGCTCCCCTCAAACGGGCGCCCCAAGGAGTACTCGAGGAAGAAAGAGAGACGAAGTGGAGGAGAAGGGAACGTGGTGTGAACGAACAGCCAGTGAGGCTGAAACCAGAATCTTGAGTGCGAGTCGTGAAATATCACGGCGCACATAGCGAGCGAAGGCCACAAAACTGCCAACGCCGGCCAACGCTCCGCTTCACGATAACGGCAGTAAACAAAACTTCAAAGAGCGGGCGGCGCCGGCATGGCACGGCGAAGGGAGCACGTGGAGACCGTGGAATGTGAGGGAGGACGGCGGCAGGGAAGCGGATTTCGCCTCGGCAACTCCGCCGCTTTGGTGGCTCCCCTCGCCCTCCCTCGTAACTCCCTCACTTTCGACTGTCACAATGCGCGGCCGCCGCCGTGCAGGCGCCGCCGCTCCAGCCGGCCCAGCGCCAGCTCCCCAAAGTTTCGTTTTCTGCCGTTATCGGGAAGTGGGCGTTTGCCGGCGTGGGCAGTTTCGTTGGCCGGCCTGGGACAGCGCCGCTGCTTCACTCTGCACCGTAGCCGCAGCGTGCAAGGTCAACACGTGACTAGAAAGTAGAGGAAGCATAAAGGAGAAAGAAGGGTTCACTGCCATTTTCTACGCGTGGCTACGGTAGCGTGGCTGAGACGTCGGCACGTACACGCATCTTCCGGCGCAACGCAGAATCGGCGACCTTGCTATTTGAGAAAAGGTGACATTTCTGCGTTTTTCTCTTCTTTCTTTTTTTTGTTTTGTTTTGTTCGCGCGCGACATTGAGGGGTCTCTCCTAAGGTTTTACACTATGGCGGTGCCGGAGCAATGCCAGTCAAAGGCGCCGCGCGCGATTTATTGCGAATTAACGAGATTCGACTGTAAATTGAATGCAAACGTGGAAACGTTCTAGCCACATTCCTTGACTGTCGCATACGCGTGGCGGCTCGGTGCACACGTTTTGCATGTGTGCGGGCCTTGAAAATTGTTGCGCTGGTTATAGTGCGGTACCGCTTATAGTGCAGATATTCGCGTCTCCGGCGACTTATATTATAAGCGTTCTACACTGTATAAGCGGTACCGCACTATAACCAAAACAACAATTTTCAAGCCCTGCACGTATGCAAAACATCTAGACCAAGCAGCCGCGCGTATCCGAGAATCGAAGCGTGCGACTGGGAGCGTTGCATCCGTTTAAATTTACGAACGTTGAAAGGTTAGTGTCCAAGTACCCAGGATCTTCGCATGAAGCAGACAAAGCAATAATTAAAAAAAAGTCTCAGTTTCACCCGAAAGGCGAAGCATCAATTGCGATAGCAAATTAGTAGAGAGCTATAAAGAGTAGGAATAGTAGTTTTATCCGCTGCATAAGCTTGACACATTCGCTTAATAACTGAATTAGCAAGCACGGTGTCAACATGCACAAGCAAACATGAATCGACTCGATGACCGCAGACAACATCTATCAAAACGCGGCCGCCGCAGCGAGCGAAGGTTCGTGCGGTCTATCGCTTCAACGGAAACTGAGCGGCGTAAGCACAATGCACTTTACTCAGAGCAGTGTGGAGATCGCCTTCAAGATACGGTGCGCGCGACAACACCGACAGCTGGCACATGGCGAATAAATTTGTTGGCAGAGTAAAAGCTGCCATCCCTCCCGTGCTACCTTCCCGCTTTGCTCCTTTCACGTGGGAGATTGTGTGACTTTGCGTCGCCAGTTCCCCTTGTTGCAAGATACGCATTGTTGCAAAATGTGCATTTGGTGCCGCAGCACAGCGTCACCCCCCCTCCCTCCCCCCCTGGCCTTTTGCGCGATGGAAGTCGCGTTTGCTCTCCGCTGTGCGTTCACTCTCCGTGAAGGCGCATGTCCCCCGCGCGCTTTCACTCGCACATACAGAGCGCGGCAACAATTTTATCGCCCTCGTTGATCTTCTCTCCCATCGGTGGGCGCACCTCGTTGAGAAGCGTGCTCGCTACCGCCCTTGTCGGCGAGATTTTCCCACAGAAGCCGCATTATAACCGGTATTTCGTCTCACGCGGCTGTACTGTAAGTGGTATGCGTATACGTGGAGTGCTATGGGAATTTATATATATATATATATATAGTACCAATTCTTTTTATTCCAACTGCAAGTCCTGGCTGGTGTCAATACAGTAGAACCTCGTTGATACGCTCCCGTTTCATATGATTTCCCTGTGCCAACGTTCGCAATCAAGAACATGAACAATGACGCAATACAGTTATGCTTCCTTTTTACCTGTTAATCGTTCCTGAAGAATGCTATCTACTGGCATCAATGTTCAGAACATCGGCAAACTGTGACCATAGGGTACGTTTTTAGGCCACTAGATCCCATGTGAACAAAAAAGGCATGAGGCACCTGCGATCAAGAGCAGTAGATGCCTGGCACGGCAGCTTCTCTGTAGAACTTGCCCACTGGTGTCACATGAAAATGATGGCATGCACACAGTTTCCTCTTCTGGTACCAACAAATCTCGCTGCGGTACTCACACGTCACAACATCACCGCAAACCCCATTGTGATAAGCACCTTCACCTGTTCCAACGTATAGCATAGTGCTGAAGTGTACTGCACACATTTAATAGGCAATAACCGAAACGCATCGACGTTCCCTGCAGCATTACGTTTTGCTCTGGTAGCATTGTATTCTGACGTGATCCACCAGCTCCACTTCTTTCGGGTTTCCCGTGGCTGTCTCAAAACAGTACACAACACAGCGAGTCTTGGGTCCGGGTCGCTTGAGCAACCCCCCACCAGCTTGACACATGCGTCAGCATCTCAAAGCCTCCTCCCACGCATGCACCTGGCTCTAATTGTGACCCCAATGGCTGTAGTCTCTTTTTTCGTAGTGCTAGGGGCCAGTGAATGCGTCGAGGACACCTTAACTCTTGATGATAACGCAGATTTCCGACCCGACTTTGGCAGATTTTGAAGCAATAATTGCAGCTCATGGTGAAAGGTCACCGTATTTCCCGATTCTAATGCGCACATTTTTTCACAAGGAAAAGTGTCCGAAAATTGCCTCCCCTTTACAATCAAACACGAAATCGAAACTTTGTTCGCAGTGGTAGACAGAGCCTACCGTCAGAGCCAGCATCATTGCCATTGTGATCACAAAGTGGTTGAAGAACAAGTAATTGCATAGGATGGCAACATCGTGCCACTTCCAGGCCTTAATAGACGATATCCAAAATTTACAAGTGCACTTCTCCACACACCTTTGAAAGCAATAAAGATGGCGGACTTGGGGCTAGAATTGTAAGTTAAACCTGGATATAACGAAATTGACAAATTCCCGAAAAACTTCGTTATAAAGAGGATTTCTTTATATGCAGGTTCGGCACGAAAATTCGAAAAAATAAACGTTTACCGTATTTACTCGATTCTAACGCGCCCTCAATTGTAACGCGCACCCGTTTTCCGTTTTCGTCGAAGCACTCATCCTCGGAATGTCCCACCAGATACCGGATGCGTGGAGGCGTGTCGTTTCGCACAAGCGCGAGGAATCGGAAACGAAGAGCGAGCGTCACGATGGCGTCGTAGTGTCGTATAGTGTTACAGTAGAACCTCGCTGTTACGTTCCCGGGGGCTGCGTTTTCGCGGCTGTTACGTCGTTTTCGACCGGTTCCGACACACCTCCCTTAGAACTCAATGCATTGGTAACCCCGCTATTGCGTCGCAACTGTGGGACCATTCCCGCATCATACGTTGCGAACTGCCACACCGCGCCGGCCCAAGCGGCCATTTTGACTTTTCATGCCGCTTGGCTTGGTGGCTTGACGATGGCATCGGCCGCCCAAAGTGCCGGGGGCGACAACTATGACGTATTTTCGGTTTCCGCCAGCAAAAGTATGGCCCTTGAGATCCGTATTTGCTATATAAAGATGGTGTCCATGACGCGTGTGGCCCGAAAATTGGTTTTGGCTCATAGATATTCCGTATATAAGGGTACGGCCACACTAGTGGCAAAAAAAAAGCGCGCATCATGCAGCGAGCGGCAAGTTGCCGCACATCAGCGCCTTGCCGCGAGCCCACCGTGGCACGCGCGTCTCGCCGCGCGGCAGCGCGATAAGATCTCCCGCGCTCTCCGAACGGGCGAGCAACACCACGAGCGCTCGTTGTTTCATGCGAGAGATGACGGTCGTCGATTAAAAACCCGGCGCGAACCGGCGGCGTTCCGGTTGTGATGGCTCCGTGACGTCACCCTCGTCGCTCTTGATTGGTTCTTCATATCACGGCACGCGGCATTTGCCGCAGAACCCATTTCGCGCGGCACGCCGCAAGGCACCCGATTCCTGCCGCTTTTGCCGCGCATTTTTGCTGCATGTATTTGCAGCTAGCGTGTCCGTACCCTAAAGTCCAAGGTTTATAACGCAGTCGCCGCGCGCCGTATGCTGTATGTGCGAGTGAAAATGTGCGAGGGGAGCCGACGACCACGTCTAAATCTCGCGCGCGCAAGAAAAGCAGGGAGGAAGTGCGCCTTCTTCCGTTGCGCTCGAGGCACTGGCGAGGGAGCGAGGGGGGAGGGATAGAGGGGCGGCGCGCGGTCGTGCAGGCCGTATCTTGAAAGCGATCTGCGTTGGGGCAGAGTCTAGCAGTGTAGGTGCGTCGGTGGCTTGTAGCTTTCTGCGTGCTGTGTGTTCTCGGCGCTCAGTTTGCGTTGAAGCGATAGACAACAGCACGAAGGTCACTTCGCTCGCTTCTCCAGCGGCGCTTCCACGCGCCGCCAGCGTTTGAGAGCGCGTGTACGCGCTCATCGAGTCTGATGTGCCACAGCGTGTACCAGCGCGTCAGCAACATCAGCTGGAAAAGGTGAGAGTGCCGGCTTGGCGGGCTAGGCCAGCTGCAGCAAGCGGCAGGATCAGATTTGAATGAAGGGAGGGGGAAAGGGCAAGATCGCCGGGTCGAGGGATGCAGGGCCGCCTCGCACACGCACGTACACACGCACGCACATGTGCGCTCGCTTTGCATTCCATCGCGGCGGAGAAGGTGCTTCCGGTTGCTGCTCGCGCAAAAATGACAAAATTTGGGGCGAAATCTCTAGGTGGTCGGAGGGGAAAATTCGTTATATCGAGGGGGTCTCCCGCTGCCACTTCGTTACGTAGAGGTCTCAAATACATGTGCTTCTATGGAGTAACGGCGGGGAATCGAAAAACTTCGTTATATCCAGGAATTCGTTATATGGAGGTTCGTTATAAACAGGTTTAACTGTAGAAGTATCAACATGCAAGTCAGTGACATCATTCTTCCCACCGTCCATTCCCTGCACAATCTATGGTTTCAAAACATTTCACTGAGTTAACAGTGCTACTAGCAGGAACACTGCCATCTTGGTTAGGAAAAGCTGGCTGTGGGAAAGCCTGCTTACAAACTCATTGTCTATTGTGAAAGCCGATTAAAAATACAGTAACCTTCCTTTAATTCAACACCGGCTGATTGTTCGGTTAAGTTGATCCGAACTGCCGGTCCAGCACCTATGCTTTTCTATGGGCCCAAAGTTTTGTTATTTCGATCCCAAAATAGGCCTGCGCCAGATAATTCGAACTTGACCAGTCAGCACGCACTTGATTGACCTCTATGATGACCCCAATAGTGACACCTTTAGTGGCAGCATTTCGCATCGGAGCGTTGAGTACAGTGAACGCGTTAACACATGTCATCTCCCATTGAAAATGCTCAATTTCGGTCTGCCCTAGAAAGATTGTCAAGCAACAACAGTAGCTTCCAATGTGCAATTGTGCTATTTACCAGATTCTAACTTACGCCCCCCTTTTTAATAATGAGCCGTAAATTGCCTGCACATCGTAATCGGATACAGACCCAAAACCACCTTCACACCGTTCTTTTGCTTTACCAAATAACACAGCTGTATTGTGGCAAAGCTGACTTTAGGAAACTGGCTGCCTTGCTTTTGGGTCAGTCTATATTAGATTTCTACTTTGTTTACGAGCTTTAATGTCATTTTTACGTTAGTTTTCTACTTGGGACACTTACAGTGATGGTAGCAACATTTTACTTTTTGGAGCAGATTTTGGAGAAGAAAAAAGGCTATTTTGAAGCAGCTATTGGTGTTTTCGGAGCAGACGGAAATATGCCATACGACTCCTGGTGTTAAAAACATCACCGAAGCGTCTCATAAATATTACCATTTATTATGAAACATATTGCACATACAATAATCGATGCAAACTGCAAGAAAAAAATAATAAAGAAGATGGTTGGTTATCAAATGCGCAGTAAAATGAGCTATATATTTGAAATACCAGTACTTGTGACACATATGAAATCGAGCTGGGAAACCTGAGCACTACATTATAAAAGTAACCGCAATCACACATAACCGTTGCCAATGCAGCAGTTGATAATCGGTATGAGGTCGAAGTAACCTCAGTAACTTTCACATATCGCCAAAATAATCCGCGTGTCAAGTTCAAAAATATAGCTAAATGAGCAATTTTTGTAAAATGCCAGTTCTTGTGCACACTGAAATGAGATCAAAGCCGATAAGGCTGAGCATCACAATGTAAAAGTAATCAGTCACATATCACAGTTGCCACAGCAGCACTTGGTAATCAGTATGAGATAGAATTTCCCAGTGCCATTTCGGAGCAGGTTTGGAGCACTTATTCACAAACATGACAGTTTGGAGCAGCATGCAGCAGCACCTCTCTTTTGGAGCAGTTTGGAGTACCACTTCAATTACTGCAGTTAGAAAATGGATACACATTTGATTTGGGGGCGTGCTGTAATCGGGCTTGTGAGCTCCACACGCAGCACACGACTGCAAAATTTGGCTGAGACATTCACAGCAGCGTATGCTATCCGTGGACTGCGTTTTCTTTTTCACCAAGCTCAAGGAGTGGTTCAGGACCCCTGAAGAGCAAATCAGTTCTGTGGAAGCCCACAAGGTGGCGCAAAGTGCATGAAAGGGAAAAATTGGCATCAACCCGAATTCTATCACGAAGCTACTACAAAGGAAACCCATACAGGTTTCTCAGAAAGAAAGCCTCGTAGTTGAAGAAAAATTTGTCCTGGTCCGGGACTCAAACTCGGGACCAATGCCTTTCCGGAGTGGTCACTCTACCATCTGAGCTAACCAGGAGGCTAGCCGTTCGCAGAGCGAGGGCGAATTAATCGACAACTCAAAGCATGCTACAATTCGGTTGGATGCCAATTTCTCTCTTTCATGCACTTTCCGTCACGTTGCGGACTTCCGCAGAACTGATTTGCCATTTCAGTGTCCCAGTGCCTTGAGCCGTCGTTTAATTCACCCTTGCTCTGCGATCGGCTAGCCTCCTGGTTAGCACCAGATGGTAAAGCAACCGCCGCGGAAAGGCGTTGGTCCAGGGTTCGAGTCCCGGACCAGGACGAATTTTTTTTCAACTGCGAGGCTTTCTTTCCGAGAAACCTGTATGGGTTTCCTTTGTAGCTTTGTGCTAAAATTTGGGTGGATGCCAATTTCTTCCTTTCACGACCCCTGTAAGAGCGTGCAGTACACTTGCAATGGCCCTATGCCACACGCCCTGTGATACACAGAGTTGTCAGAGAAGCGAGGATGCTTGTGACACGAGTGGGCGAGTACTGCAAGGAGGCTGTGTCGAGTGGTCACTGCTCTCCATCACGCGCATCTCGTGCTTTTTCTTGTTCACATCGGATCTAGTGTCCAGAAAACATATTATACGATCGCAGTTGGGCAATGTATTGAACGTTGGTGCCAAATTATTGTGTTTTCTGGTAACATATTAACAGGTAAAAAAGAAGAGTAACGGTATTGGGTCACTCAATCGCAAACGCTGGTATCGGAAAATCGACGGGATTGTATTAACGAGGCTCTACTATCAACACTAGCACTGACAAATACAATGCAAAAGAGACAATTCTTACATGAAACACAAAGGGCATAATGTGGCTGAGGCAAAGCAAGTAACAGCGAGGTGGATTTAAACTTAATCATGCAATACTTCACCCTTAGTGAGTGCAGGGTCAAATATCATCAAACATCATCAGAGTACTTGGGGGACTGACTTTGGTGTGAGGATCTCCTTGTAGGGCAGCCTTTCAACTCGCGTGGCTGAGGCAATGCTGTAGGGAATCACAATGTTGTTGATGTCAAAGGCATTTTCGCCTCTGCGTTTCCGCAAGACCTCCTGAAGAATAGATCGGCTTTGTGCTGCACCTCCACCTAGAAAAAAACAAGGAAGGAGAGCCCATCAATTATGAGTCACTCACTTGATGCAAGCCCACAAGTGCTAAAAAACCATCTGCACCTGCTTAGATTACAATAAGGTCAATCCTCAAAGGGTGTGCACTGATTATGCCTGTTTACCAACGCGGCAAACAGTTATTGAGAACACCTTCCTCACTTTTCTTGTGGGTGCTTATATAGAATATGTCAGTTTCAAAAAGGCTGCGCCTTGCTGACGCCATATTTTCTGATGAATGGCCTCAATTTTCATTCTTTTTGCCCTATGTAATTGGCTTGGACATAGCTCGGATGTCATGGTTGTTGGTGGGATCAGCAACACAGCACAACCACTGACAAGAATGGAACGTGATCAGAATATGGGCTCCGGTTGTATCAAGGATACTTCGAGGTTAAAATAGGTTGTGCGAGCTTTAAAATATTTGTAGAAGAATAATTATTACAATTTATCCATTTATTGAAGAATTAACAATGCATAATACTACTGCACACATTAAAAAAAATTGCCTGAGGTTTAACTTTTCTAAACATAGTTATCACAAGCAAAAGGTCCGTTTGGCTCAGTTTTGCAAAGACTACGCACACAGTGTTTCATTATTGCACGCTTCCACACTTGGTAAGCTTCTCTATAACGTGCTATTCTGGCCTCCCTTTGCTCCGGTGTTTCAGCAGCCAACTTTGCCTTTTTGCAGCATGCCATCTAGCTATATCTACTGCATGATCGAACTAAGCCTGTCGCTTGCGCTGAAGCGCACGCACAGACAGCCCAGTCGGCACACCATCCATGGCGACATTGAGCAACTAAGCGCCGGTGAAGCAGCCATTCCACCCTCGCCTAATCACGTGGTACCGCAGCGGACTACGTGCTGTGACATCACACCTGACACACTTGCACTCCAGTAGCTCGCGCTATGGTCGCTCAAGGTCACTGCGACGCGATGAATGATATTGTGAGAGATGGCGTAGTAGAGCTTTCACTGTAAAAAAATTTTGTTGCTTTATTGCTACCTAAAAATATGTACTAGCATACTTCCTTAAATATATACTCATGTTTAAAATCTGCAATAAAAAGAAAAGTGATCACCAGGGAAAGCATTTGACACTCAAAGGGTTAAGAAAATACGTAGATTTTAATTAATATTTCAGAGGAATCTGGGCTCGAAGCATGATAATGGTGTTTGATAACATATAATATGCGCTAAAATAAACATGTATATTTCTTCTAGTACATTTGATATCATAAAACGTGTATTTTTCAAACGTGCATGATAATAACTTCGCAGAACCGTTTCAAAGCTGCTGTGCACCGACAAACATATTCCGCGTGTTCTAAAGGTCACAGTTCTAAGGTCGCAGGTCTTCCCTGCAGGGTGTTAAAAACCTTCGGTCGGGATCATTTGCAAGCAGCCACACAGCGAGTAGCGAGTAGAGTTTCACGTGAAAAGATGGCTGGCATCGTGCTAGGGCTAATAACTAGAGTTAACACTTTCCGTATTTTCCGGTCTATAAGTCGCCCCTTTGTATAAGACGCACCCCCCTCAAACCGGCAGCTTTTCCGGAAAAAACCGTATATAAGTCGCACCGGTGTATGACGCACCTCTTCGTTCGGTAAGCAATTAACAAAAAATTGTGACGTTTCTTTCCGTGAACGCGGGTCACGCGCAAGCTTATGGGTGCCATATATTTCCACTCCAGGTGCATGTCTGCTGTCGTGGTTGCTGCGATGTTCCGTATAAAGTCCAAGGGCGATAACATCGTCCCTGCACGCCAAACGCTGTATGTGCGAGTGAAAGCGTCCGATGGTGAGCTGAAGCGCGCACAAGGGAGGAAAGCGGGAAGGCAGCGCGGGAGGGAGGGGGGCAGTGTGTACTCTGGTAGCAATTGCGTAGTTTGCGCAGCGGCGCGCGCCGTATCCTGACAGCGATCTGCAGGTGCGACGAATTCGGGGTCGGCCAACTCGCAATCTGCCTGCCGTCGCTTGCGTTGCTGCTCCGTCCTTCTCGCAAGGCGCTCGGGAACTCGATCACGAGAAGAACCCGGCACCTCGATAGCGTGCGCAGAACACGTAGCAATTACGTCAACCAGCGCGCTTCACGTGGCCATAATATTGAATCCGATTTTGACGGCAGTTTTCCCGGGGAAAAAAAAAAATGTACATAAGTCGCACCGCTCTATAGACCTACACCATGGCGCTACATCATGAAAATGTGGTGGCGCTGTCGTCGGAATTTAGTTTCGCTTGGAAGGCACTCTGCCGCCGAGCCGCCGCCGTGTCGCGCCTACCACAGCAGCCGCTGGGTTTCGCGGGTGGCTGTGCGGTTCCATCTGTGAGGTCTTTATTCTATGATTTTACAATGAAAGAAACGCAGTCTGTGGACGAGCTGAGTTGCGTAGAAATACGCAAGTGGCTAAAGTTTTCATAGGCTTCCTGTTGATGAAAACCGTCGCAAGCAATGGGCCGCCGCGATAAAAAGCGAAAGTTGGATTCTGATACCAAATCATCCATTATGTGCAAAACATTTCCTAAGAGTTAAGCTTCTCTTTTATTTTGATTGGCGTGCATTAGCCAACCTATATATACGATCTTAGGATCGTTATTAGCGTGTCATTACAATTTCTTGCCGCACTGTGGGAAAGCTAGATTATGATTAGCCTTGAATGTAGGTTGAGTGAGCAGATGCCCCACAAAGCACGTCACATTCGAATTCGTTTTCATCTCAAATAATTGAACCACCAGCAGTGTAGATATCCTATCACATGTTCACATATGCAGGCAGCATGGTCACAGCTGCATTTATTGCAGTGTGGATGTCATAAACGCGCCTCAACGTGACAATTAAATTTTGAGCGCGAAATAAAATGTACAGTGTTAGAACAGAGTTGGAGCGATCGGACGGCCGCGTACAACAGCTAGCGCACATTGCGTGGGCCTACACAGGCGGCATCGCCGTAGTGCCGGTACCTCGCCGGTCCCATCACCGAGGCGATCGCTTCTATCACCGCTAACAGTGACGAAGAAATCGGCTACAGCTTGTTCCTAACATGAAATAGTGCTTAAAATAAAAAATATCTCGAATTTGCGCGTGTTTCATAAAGCAGCGCCCAGTACTAAACCACTGGCACAATCGGGAGCAACGATACGATGGCATTTTGTCTCGCAGACGGAAACCAAGCAGCGGCCGTCTGAGCGAGGTTGCTCGGCTGGCTTGCAAGTACTAGTACGTTTCGTTTGCGATTCGCACCAACGACACCGACAAAACCAATTCATTTAAGCCCACGTTAATAGTGTTGTCAAAAATAAGCGCACTATGATGAGCAGCAGGCCAGGTCGCAAGCGCTGTTGGCTGTCACTGTGGTGTCACAGCGAGCTAGGCCTAGCGTCTCATTCGGCCATATCCCGATGGGGGCGAAATGCAAGAACATGCACTGGGTGCACATTAAAGAACCTCACGTAGTCAAACTTAATCCGGCGCTCCCATACTGTGTGCTTCGTATTGAAATCGTGGTTTTATATCCCCCACTCCCACCCAATTAAAAAAAATGCGCCATCCATGCGTGCAAGCGGTGGCGGCAAATGTGGGCGGAGCCTACGCGCCGTCGCTATAGGGCCTATAATATATTGACGGTGCCTACCGCTGTTTACAAACATGGTGTAGTTCTACAAGATGCACCGCCGAAAAATTAAGAAAAAAAAAACGCATGTTATACACTGGAAAGTACTGTATATGTAAAAAAAAATTTTATGTAGAAAGATGACAAATGCTAGAATATTGCACAGGCCCTTTGCATTGAAAATGTGTATTCCGAAAAATTTAAAGAAACTTTTCTGTGCAAAGCAACAATGATGTTTTTATATAACTTTTTTCTTTTTTTCTACAAAGCCCTTGTTTAGATTTTTGGTTTGAAAATTTTTCTAATAAATACATTGTTTGGATGGAAATGGTACTGTTGAAAAGAAAATTTTTTCTTCAATTTGGTGCTACACATTTTAGTACCAAGCATGCTTTGCGATAGGAGAAGTGTTTACTAAACTGTCGAACCCACTCATAACAATATTCAAGTGCCACGAAAATTTAATTGTTATAACCGATAACTGTTATAACCAGGCTGCATGAAAAAAATGAAAATAGAGGGATGGCAGAGCTCTTGTGAGAAAACTATAATGGCGCGGAGTCCAGTGCCCACCCCGCCACCTTTCCTCCATCGGTCTTGACTCATTTAACTCTGCTTTCTGTGTGCTCTGATCACGTGTAACAAGTTGCGGCTGTTGGCATTCAAGAATGGCACTGCTGTAGTAAAACCTTGTTAGTTCGGATTTCACAGGACCGAAAAAAAATGTCCGAATAAACACAATGTCGAATTATTGAGGGTATGAATGAAGAAACCAATAAACAAATGCTTTCTATGTCAACAAGCTTTTATTTATTGAATAAATCAGCAGAATCCTGTTTCTATTTTGGACAAAGGTACGGAAGCTGTAATTCTCATCTAGAAACTGATTAATGCATGCAGCAGCGAAGGCCTCGCGATTTCTTTCACAGCGCGGCTGCGGCGCGCGTCTTCATCTGAGACACGCATTCCAATACCGCGCACATCCCGATTATTTCTTTCGTCAGTGTCGCCAGGTTGCCAACCATCACGATGTAGACGATGTTCTTCAGCCTTGACAGCTATGCACTGAGTAAAAACGAAACTATTGTTTGCCATAACCGCGGCTGCTGTCGACCAGTGTTGCCAAGTGTCGGCGAGCAAAAGTAGCCAGATGGTAACGTGAAAGTAGCTGGAAGTAGCTAAAAAATCAAGCAAGGAGCAAAATTAGTAGAAAATTTTTCGAGCACTTCTTTAACATATTCTGGGTATCTAACACATTTTTGGCAGCTCTATTATATTCAAAGATTAAACACAGCTCTCAAGTCAAGTTTTCTTGCAGGCAACTTCGCAGAACATGTATGAACGAATAATAAATGTGCTCTTGTTTTGATTCCGATAATTTAGAGCAGGTGTAGTTTTCGCAAAGTGCCAAGGCTTGCGCGTCCACAAAAGACACTGACGCATTGCCATGAGCCATTCCTTGTACTTATGCTCTTTAAGCCAGTAGTCTCTGAAGCGCTGTTTGCACATTTTGCTCTTGTCTGCCATGTTGTCCGAGTCTCTAATAATCCTAAAACCTTATGTACACCGCAGTCTCAAATTACTTTTCGCAATCAGAGCAATGATAATGAGGAATGAGCAACCATACATAAAAAAGCTAAGTGTTTGACAAAGCACTGCAAAACGATATCTGGAGTCGGTAGCTGCAAAGTGGTTTGTATCTGGTTTGTATCTGCACTCATCGGACTGATGAGTGCAGGATCACGATGTGGTTGTCCCGATGAATGGAGCATGGTCGATAAACCGCGCTGGCTTAGCATCAGTAGCGTCGAAACCCTGGAGGTCGCATGATAGCGCTTCTCGAAAACGAAACTAAGGCACAGGTTGATAACCGGCGATCATCGCTTCTTATTTATCAGGCATAGCGTGTTTGTTAGTTCGTTTGCACCAAAGCATACAGGCACACAAACACCTAACATCGGCAGTAGAAGCGCCCTCCCACACTCCCGCCGGGGCACGCGTCCCCATTGGTCTGGAGGCAAGGAAGCCTCCAGAAAATACAGTAGAATTTCTTCTGTCATCTGGACGGCGGCGCATGCAATTGATGAGAGGGAGAAATTTGAACGAGCAAAGCTGCGCTCTCTATGCCTGTCATCATTGGATTTCTCAGATATTCTCGTATTTTCTATGGCGTGAGCGGGTCAGTCAGTCATCATTCGTGTGGCTCTAGCTTCCTAAATAAGCTAGAGCTGATTTCTTTGACACTGGCGAAAAATTTGCTTATTTCACATGGAATCAAAAATGGTAGTAACATCAACAAAGGACAGCGCACCGGAGCGGGAAGAACCAACAAAGTGCATTAGGGCGAGTAAATAAACGCGAAATGCCCCAACCTACCCTCGGTTTCTGTTTACCCACCAATGCACTCAATCTTTGGAATCAATTTTTGTCACGTGCCTTCTTTCTGCACACAACCGGCTGTGATAGAGACGCAGTTGGAGCAGCTATAGATTGGATGACACGTGAAATGAGTAGAAACACCAGCTCCTGTCAGTGAAAGTGACCTCGACACGCCGCACTTTCGCGGTCGATAGGCGCCTTTTATGGGTTTGAATTGATCCCATTCGATGGAAACCGGATTAAGGCAGATGGTGCTGCTTGTGGTTGGAAGTGCCGTACATATCCCGAATTCCGGCGGCCCCTCTTCCATCTGCTTGGCGCGGGTGATCCGCAGAGAAAGTCATATGCTGGGGTGCAGGGTGCCTCGTGGTTGCCGTGCAGAAACGTTAAGAGTCTGAGTGTGTTGTGTCCACGTGCTCTTTGAATAATAGGAACGCTGTCACATGCATATGCATGCATGTACAATATTGTACCGCGAGCATTAATTCGATGCTGATCAGAGACCCCGCGCGATACGCGACACATTTCAGATGCCGCATCGCTTCTCCTTTGTTTATGTGCTACTTTCCCCAGTGGCACAGCAAGGCAGAACCGTTCGCAGTGTTGTTTGTATTATTGCTTCATCTCTCTCTTTCAAAAGGTTTCCTCCTTTGTCTCGAGATGCGGTGTATCTTGGTCTGGTTTGTATCTTCTCGAAAAGCTACTAGATGGCGCTATATGCCAAACCTTCAACTGCATAATGTGTGGCATTTGTATAGCAAGTATTTTTTCACACCAGAATAGTGATTCCGAAATGTCGCTAGACTAAAGCTAGACTTGGCTAAAATAGCTAAATAAGGAGCTAGATTTTAAAAAAAGGAGCTAAAACAGCTACTCGTAGCTGAACTAAATTTTTGGTAGCTAGTTGAGCCCAAAAATAGCTCGATCTAGCTACAAAATAGCTAAAGAAAACAATAAACAAATGCTTACTACGTCAACATGCTCTCATTTACTGAACAAATCAGCAAATTCTGTTTCTATTTTGCACAACTGCAATGCGGAAGCTGCAATTCTCATCTTGTGACTGATTAGCGCTCGCAGCGGCGAAGGCCTTGCAACTTCCTTCACAGCGTGGCCGCTGCCCGCGTCTTCGCCTGAGGCATGCACATTGTGCACAGCGTGCACATCCCAATTTTTTCACCAATGCCGCCGGGTCGCCGCCCATCGCGATATCGACGGTGCTCTTCATTCCTCGACAGCTTCGCACTGAGTAAAAATGAAACTATTGTTTGCCGCAACCGCGGTCGCTGTAGACACGATAATGCACAGCGACCTTCCAGTTCTGAAGGCGCGTGGCCGACGCATGCACAGAGTCAAAACGAAACTACTTTTTGCTGCAACCGCTGCGGACGAAACCACGGTCGCTATTAACGCGATCATGGATGGCGACTACGCAGTTTTAAAGGTGCATGGCCGACGCGCGTACTGAGTCAAAACCAAACTACTTTTTGCCGCAGCCGCTGCGGACGAAACTGCAACCGCTATCGACACAATCATGTATGGCGACTACGCAGTCATGAAGGCACGCGGCCAACACGGTGCTATGTGTGCCGGCAAACGCAAGAATAAAAGCTTTAAAGCCACAAATAGGCACGAAATGTTCTGGCGTTGCTGTCATTCTCGTACAATTTCCACTGATGGCTATGGCGATGTGAACTCCGTTGCTTCGTTTCGGTGGATGTTAATGCCATTATGGCGTCGCACATTTGCGGTGCTCCTCGCTCGCCGAACTCGAAGAGTTGTTTGAATTAACCAATGTGCGGTCAAATACGTCTAAATTAACGAGTTTCATTGCATTAAATAATGCATACGCCTGCTGGGACCGAAGGACGTGTCCAAATTAACCGACTTTCCGAATTAACTAGGTTTTACTGTATTCAGATTTTCAAAAGCCGACTATTCAAATACAACAATGTTAGAATCCTTATTCGAAAGTTTTGAATATTCACACAGCGGACATGTGCATGGATGCGGTAGATGAAGGCGCTGTCTGTGGGACTTTATACCATAATGAAAGCTTATGATAGCAAGAAAAAGAGAAGACATTGTTAATTCTATTCCTTAAGGACAAGCTTGCAGGAAAATGGAAGCATGGCGTGCACACATTTAAACTCGCAAGCAGAATAAAGGGTTCAGTTTCAAAATGGAATGAACAAGTACAGAGACAGGCAGCCTCTACAAAACAGCTACAGCAAGATGAAACTGAGCCAGATAGTTGCAAAGTAACGAAAAATGAATATGGAACAATTGGCTGGCAGAAGTCAAGGTCACAGACAGTTGCTTACCGATTATTTGGACAGCTTCACAACACCGCCGCCAGTGGCCCCACAGACTTAACGCATCAAAATGACTGAAATTTCGGACACCTTATTGTGCACCCTTTTGATCATGGTATGATCACTTTCCCAAGATCTTATGTGACTTGACATTGGACGCGTTGACGTGTACTACCTTTTTAGATAGACAGGAAAGCTGTCGACAGTGTACTGAAGTGTTCAGTTCAGAGTCATGTGAAATCTTGCGAAATTGATCATATTCTCAAAATTGATAATTCGGCAATACCGCTTCAGGTGGCAGGCAAGACATATGCGCAGCAACTTGCCCACAAGCTTGTTTCGGCCACTAGTGCAATAATATCTTATTTTTTTAGGTGAATCTGGCATTTCGAACTTCTGATTATTCGGAACTTTATACTGTTCTGATCGAGTCCAAATTATCAGTCGGCGACTGTATTATGCCATGGCCTCAAGTTGCAGAAGTTGAAGGGTTCGAATATGATGGCAGGAAAATAAAGTGCTACCAGTAGTAAAGAAGGTCAGCAAGCAGCTAAGGCAAATCATAGGTTGAAGAAGGAAAGTATCAAAATAGGGTGCAGACAAAACTGAGACATTACCAGGCAGTAGCTGGGAATTGGATGAATCGCCCTGTGATGGTGCAGGTGAAGGCACAGGAGAGGCAGCCTTGGAACTGCCACTTGAAGCAGTGGAGAAGGTTCGCTGTCGTTCTCGCTGCTTTGACGCTGGAATTTAAAAAGGTAGTGTGGGTGCTCCACCTCACAAATTCAGGTCAACTTTCAAGACACCCTCAAAACGTGGCAAGGCTTGTCTGAGAAGAAGCATGATCAAATATTTTATCCAACAATCTGGCTTGTTCAAATTAAAAATACACTTTGTCTCCACACACAAATTGAGAAATGGCCAACTAGACTACAATGCTCCCTTGTCTAGAATAAGCAAGAACAGATGCCAGCATAGGGGCTACGGCTACCCGCTTCTATTTGCCAACAACCGGTACTGATCAAAGAGTCAGGCCACAAAGACAATGAAAAGGGAGCATGAGAACAATCAAAATAAGTGCCAATAAAAGTCCAGGAAACAACTACAAGCCACCAAAGAAGTTTACTAGAGAGTGAGCTGCTCATATGAAATGAAATTGATCACTATTATAAGGCACCACAAACTAAACCACACGGCTGTTCCAAACTATAAGTGATTCAAGAATACAAAACAAGCCAAAACAAGTTGCCCACGCCACATTCACTTCTTGGTGCAAAAGTCCCTTGATATGACACAGTTACAATTGCCTTTTTCTTTTCCCATCCTACGATTATTCACTACTATGCCAAGTAGCCAAAGAGAAGAACGAGCGTTATCCCCAATGATGCATCGTGCTTATCTTGAACAACGGTTAGTGCAAAGTGCAAATGAATTTTTCAGTTACTGCTCAATCAGTGGTGTTTATAGCAATGCATGCAGTAGTAAATGTAAATGAGCTTATAAACATCAAGTTCCAATTGAGCACATTTTTATGAAATACAGTTACAAAATTATTCAGCATACTGAACCAGAATCAAAGTAAAAGAACTACGAAATATTACATTAACATGAGCAGCACACCTGACAATCAAATGGATAGAGAAGAAAATTATAACAAGTTAAGTAATTTCTGCGAAGCTTTCGTTATTCAAGCATTAGTGGAATTCAAGCTTTGAGACCACAGAAGCTTCATAGTAGAGACAAAAATTATTTTGGCTTTCCAAATAAAAAAAAAAGGAAAAGAATGATGCTTCATCCCATTTGTCTAAACTGATGTGAGCTACAATGTGTTCATGGCATGACTTGGCACTCACTTTTAGTGCTGTCTGTGCAATCTCCTGAACATTTAACCATGCAAAGCGCAACACAATACTCACAAAAACTGAAAGAGCCATCCGCTCGCCTGAAGGAGCCATCATAACAAGACTCGTTTGTAGTCACCTCGCCATCCAAGTGTCGACGATATGGTCGCTTTTTGTCACCATGATGCCGCCTCATCTCTGCAAAGAGGGGGGGTGTTACATGCAACGCTTTGATTATGAAGCACCCCCCCGTAATTGAGAACTCTGGACTAATTTTGACCACCTGGGGTTCTTTAACGTGCACCAAAATCTAAGTACGCAGCCATTTTTGCATTTCGCCCCCACTGAAACGCAGCCACTGTGACCAGGATCGCATCCGCAACCTTGAGCATAGCAACACGACAGCATAGACCTTAAAGGGGTCCTTAAAAACTTTTTTGAACATAGTAAAAAACATTGCTATCTGTTAACAAGGCTCCTGTAAACATATGAGCCAAATATTATTGCACTGTATTCCGCAAGAATTAGCACTCTCACGTCAAAAAGCAGCGAACAGTCACTTGCTCTCGCATCTGCAACTTCGTCATCAAAGGCAGTTGGCCGACCAAAGCTATTGGCTGATTTTATAATCACGAGAACATTCTTAGTTCTCGAGTTAAATAAATAAAAAATACAAACTAGATGTCTGCGATCTCAAAAAAGACAGAACAATAAGTTCAGCTGCACATGGCCTCCGAGATGGCAGCAGCGTGCTGCGTAGCACAGTCTACCGTGGCCGCCATGGCGTGCCGCAACGAACCCCTTTGACGCTGGAACTTTTGGCTGGGCCTTTGGCCACTTGGCTTCTCTGCTGTACAGCTTCCAACGTGCTAGTGGCGCCGAAAAAAAGAGAAAGCCAGTGATTGGTGCTTTAACTCCACTTTTAGTTGAAGGATTGGAAAAATGTTTGCAGCATGCGATTCGTGGGACGACATACTTTAATAGTGAGGTCATTCGATTAGTTAGAAAAGTGTTTTAGGGCCCTTAAGCTACCGCAGCGAGTCTGCGAACAGGTATCGTTGACTCCACTGCTCATCAGTAGAAACAGCAGCCAACAAATGTGACAACCCCGGACTGAATGAACTGCCAACTGGGTCATTCTCATTTTACTTTTGACCAGTGGTTGCTTTCACGGAAGTATTGCTATTATTATGTTACTGCTCCAGTGCAAGAGGCACTCACTTGCTGTACTGAAACATTTTTGTTACAGATCTCCAATGGCCAGGACAGGCCAATTGCCACGAGTCTGTAGATATGCTGTAACCAAACCTTGATATAACACGAACCAGTAGCGCACCCAGGATCTCTGCCAGGGGGGGGTTGACACTTTGCCAATACCATCTAAACAGCACTACTTTCAATTTCTTCTCGGGACATTATAAAAAAAATGCGCTTTTTGCGAGTGTGCAGACGATTGCGCGTCTTACATCTTAGTTGCAGTACTCAAATGCGCAAGGAAAGAAAAGGGCTAAACAAAAGGGGGGTGTAGGTCGGCGTCAGGGGGGGGTTACAACCCCCAAATCCCCCCCCGTCGGTGCGCCACTGACACGAACACAGCATAGTAATAGTACTAGTACAAAATAAAATGTTTCTTGCTAATATCAGTGTGTAACAGATGCATGCTTATAATGAATATCAGATGTAACAAATGTATTTTTGTGTAAAATGTGATTCAACTGTATTTTAGAACCAGCGCAACACCAAATGCTCTGGAATATACAATGACGTACATAATGAACGAACTCAAACATTAGAATTCATTAACTGCGCTCACGACTATCAGTGTCATAAAGTGTTGCTTCACTTGCTGGGCACAACTTCGTCCAGTAAGCAGTTGCAATGCCATTTACCTTTCTGATAGTGTTTCTCCTTGTCCACCATCACAACCCGATCAGTTAATTCGACTTCCGCTAATTCGACCATGATGAGACGGACAAAATTTCATTACATTTGGCAGCATTTGCCCGATTCTAACATACTCCCAAATAAAATGTGTGTGTGGCTTTCTGTGTGGCTTTGTGTGTGTCCAAAGTAGAAAACTAATGTAGAAGTAACATAAAATCTCCTAAAAAGGAAATTCAAATCTAATGTGCACCCAAATTTTTAGCATGAAAAAGGGGCAAGGGTCTAATATACATGCACAGTGATGGCCAGTTTCATAAAGTCAACTTCGCCGCACAATTTTTTTTTATAGTCAACTTTGCTGCAACAGAGGGCGAGACACGTGATTTTGTGTGCGATCCTTCATACGACCATTCACATCAGTAGCCGCACTTAACAGATTCACAAACAGGTTCCACCGCATGAGCGTCTGATTGCAAGCTGCACATGCGACCAACTTGCTGGATCTGGTCGCACAGCTGCCGCATCAGTCGGACGGCCGCAGCCAATGACAGAGCCGCTAGTGTGTATGTCATGGCCACGTGACAGACCTGGCGAGCAAGTTTCTCGCCGCTGCAATCGTCTCGGTGTTTTTTTCTCCTCCCTGGTTGAGATGCTGGCCTCTTTCGCCGCTGACGGTGGCACAAAAATCGGCTACAATTTGTTCCCAACATGAAATAACCTTATAGAATAAAATGACCTCGAAAGTGTGCATGTTACAAAGCATTACGGAAATAATAAACCGTTGGCATGATTTTGACTCTGAAGTGGTCAGCACAGATGCTGCAGCAATCGTCTATGCGAAGCGGCTCGCCTGACAGGCGTGTTTTCTCATCGCTATCAACGGCATCGAGAAAACTAATCATATTCTCACTTAAGAGCAACATACAACTTCAGACATTGATTGTGCTGATGAATATAGGTGCTTTATTGGATTGGAAATAGATCTTCATTGGATGGATCGCAAGGGCTGTCGGCCCCGGATCCGACGGCCAGCAAGCTAGGCCTATAGCATCTCCATGCGATCACATGGGGACTTTCAATCGAGATTGAATTAACCTAAGTGTACTGAATTTTCATTTGTACAGTATGTGATGCCCGCACCATAAATGTGGCTGAAATGTGTTCAGTGTGATTGCTTACTGATGAGAATAGCATAGAGTATGCATTTTGGCTTGCATAACACTACACTTATGTATCATGACCAGGTGGCACCACACTGAAAAAATACACTGTAAATGCAGTAAAAACAGGGAAGCATTTTTTATAAGCTCTCATCTCTAAAAATGTTTGCAGAATATAAAACGATGTTCAATTCCAACCAAACAATGCCTGCTGATTCAGGAGAAAGGTGTAGAAATTTGTTTCTGCACCAAGTCATGCATACGCCATGACCAAAGAGCACTTTAGTCCACAAATTTAGAATGGAAAATGATGTGAAAAGCACACTTCGAGTGGCAAAAAGCACATTTTGAAAGCCAGTAAGAAACAACAATACAGGAGGCTATGATTATGGTAGCAAATGCATCAAATGACTACTTACTTGCAGATGAGAGAAGAGTTTGCGCCGCATTATGGGCAAGCTTCCTACTTTTTTTGCGCGCCTGGTCCACGGTGAGCCCCGTCACTTGCGCCAAGCGCGACTTTCTGGATAGAAAAGCACACACAGTTGGACACTATGACTGAAATAGCATAGTTGCATTTGGTGAAAACAAAACGTTTGGCTGTCAGCCAACGGTGCTACATAAGACAGCCAGGAGCTGTAAACCAACTGGTTCTCTAAATGATTTTCCACTGCCTACCACACAAATTAATTTCTCAGACATAGGTAATTTATAAAGTAGAGGCAATGTGGCTGTTTTGTGAACACTTCCCAGAAAGCAACCCATAAAGCCTGTCAACCCAGCACACTAGAAAGATTGCTTGTTGAGACTTTCACGAAATGATGTAAGCCAAGGACACACACAATTATAAAAAACAGCAAAATATAGACAATACATTCTGAAGGTAGGAAAGTTCGCATACTAAATACACAAATAAACATACGAGGTGCAAGTTACTCTCCCGACTAAACTGCTCCTTTGTATAAAGTAAATTTCTCAAATTTTGCGATGCAGCATTTTAATATACCCACATATG
Source organism: Dermacentor silvarum (assembly GCF_013339745.2). NCBI lineage: Eukaryota > Metazoa > Arthropoda > Arachnida > Ixodida > Ixodidae > Dermacentor > Dermacentor silvarum. Next base: position 48,405 of record NW_023605925.1, read on the forward strand.
GGTGCATTACTTGGTTGTCCCAGAATAAATCATCCAAGTATGTGTGCCAGACTGAAAAGAGTCAATTTTGCTGAAATGAAACAGTGGCGCTGCATTCCCATTTTTGGCATGAAACACTTTTCTTGATTACAAAAACGTTTCTTGATTACAGTGAGGAATGTTGCTACTTACCTTGTTCTTGCAATTTATTCTTGACAAAGCAGGCAAGTACTGCACTAGTATACTCGAAACATGCACTATGAATTTCCACCTCTGTGCAAAAGGCTTATTTTATCATTAGATAAAATTAATGGAACAGCAATGCATGCAGAACCACAACACAGAACGGGGCCAACTTCATGCCAGTGAAACCAAATGTTACCAAATAAACGCAACTGCATATCTTAAGCATCAAGCTTTGTAAATTAAAGCTGCAACTCTTCAACCTTTTGAGCAAAGAATTGTTTTATGACTTTAAAACAGTGGGTTTTACCACCTATAGTAATACCATATCAAGGAGTACAGAAGGCATACATGAATATACTGGCAAATATCTACAAAGATTCCAGAGCTACCTTGGTTCTCCACAAGAAAAGAAAGAGGTCCTGGCAAGGAAACAATATCTCTCCAATGCTATTCACTGCATGCTTAGAACTATCCAAGCTCTTAGACTGGGAAGGCTTACGAGTGAGGATCGACAGCGAATATCTCAGCAACCTTCGGTTTGCAGATGACACTGTGCCATTCAGGAACAATGGGGACGAATTACAACAAATGATTGAGGACCTTAACCGAGAAAGCCTAAGAGTGGGGTTGAAGATTAACATGCAGAAGACAACACAGGGTGTGTTCCTGGATTTTCGGAAAGCTTTTGACACAGTATCACATTCACTCTTATTGTTCAAGCTTAATACCCTAAACACTGATGCAAATGTTTTTAAATGGATTGAATGTTACCTTTCCCAAAGAAGGCAATGTGTAATGCTGAATGAAAAATGCTCCGAATATGCAGATGTTACATCAGGAGTCCCACAGGGCTCCTGGGTCCGCTATTATTTTAAATTTATATTAATGATATTTCTGCCGGAATTTCATCTTCTATATGGTTGTTTGCTGATGACTGTGTTGTGTACAAAAAAATTGCCCATCACAATGATACAACTTCAGAGCGACTTATCACTTATTCAAGACTAGTGTACTATATGGAAAATGCATTTGAACATAGCAAAGTGTGCACACCTTTCTTTTCCTGAAAAGAAGAAACCAATTCAGTCACGGTCCCATCTGAACAATGTACTATTGATGCAAGGTAGTATGGGTAAGTATCTAGGTGTGCTGCTGTTATCTGAATGCCCGTGGAAACCTCAGGTAGACATTATCATAGCCAAAGCTGGTAAAGCTTTGAATTTCATTCAGAGAAACCTGTGATGTCAACATGCAAATTTAAAACGTATGGCATATACTACTTGTGTTCGATCGATCTTAGAATATGGCTCTGAATATGCCCCCCCCCCCAAGGTAACCTTCATTGCCGCTCTAGAACAAATAGAAAACCGTGCTGCCAGGTTCGTCTTGGGGCGGTAGATGCACTGCAATGAAGGCTCAGCTAGGATCTCTTTCTGCCTGCCGCAATAAACTGACATTAAAATGTTCATATTCGGTTTATTATGACAAAACTGGAATTAATAGGGAAATTTACCTGCAGAAACCTCATTACACTTCAAAGCATACTGATCATAGTTGCAAAATCCTGGAGTACCCTGCCAAGACGAACATGTATGCTAACTCATTTTTTGTTCGAACAATTAAACAGTGGAATAGGTTGAGTGAAAAGCAAGTCAATTGTGTGAATGAAGATGTATTTTATTCAATGTTGTAACCCTCTTGCTGTAACGCCTTTGGGCGCTGTGGGGTAATTGATGAATGAAGAATAAAGAAAGACAATGTTCAATAGCTTGGCAAGGGAACAAGAATTCAGGATCGCCAGTCAGCGGTCTAGAGTCTGTAAAGTGGTACGTTTATCTAGTTCAATTACTCACTGGGAACCCTGATCATGAGAAGAAAGTTTACAGCAGAATAAAATTGGGTTTGGAGTTCATACGGCAGGCATTGCCAAATTCTGACTGACAGCTTACCACTGTTATTGAAAAGAAACGTGTACAATCATTCCATTCTACCGCTGCTAACATATGGGGCAGAAACTTGGGAGGTTAACAAAGAAGCTCGAGAACAAGTTAATGACCGCACAAGCGATGGAACGAAAAATGTTAGGAAAAACGTTAAGAGACAGGAAGAGAGCAGTGCGAATCATAGAGTAAACGGGGATAGCCGATATTCTAATGGACATTAAGAGAAAAAAAATGGAGCTAGGCAGGCCATGTAATGCGTAAGATGGATAACCGGTTGACCATTAAAGTTACAGAATGGATACCAAGAGAAGGGAAGCGTAGTCGAGGACGGCAGAAAACAAGGTGGGGTGAAGAAGTCAGGAAATTTGCAGGTGCAAGTTGGAATCAGCTAGCGCAAGACAGGGGTAATTGGAGATCGCAGGGAGAAGCCTTCGTTCTGCAGTGGACATAAATATAGGCTGATGATGATGATACCATATGTCTACCATTTGTCAAATTACAGACTAATATAAAGTACACACCTGCCATCATGTAAAATTTTGGATTTTCAGAGCTTCCTTGTTTATTTTAATATGAAATCAAAATAGCCCTCAATTAAATTTGCTGAGCCCGATTTTCTGTAGCCTCTTAAATCATTCGAACCCACCCACAGCACCATCAGCCTAGTAGAACCATTGTACAAACGGCAGAACAATTTTGGAAACCATTACATTAATATATTATGAATAACCTTGATTATTATTTCTGCTTGTGGCACAGATCATTCTAGAACAGCGAATTTTTTATTTTTTTTGATGAACACTCGACATCTTGACTAATAAAACTATTTTTAGTATTTTTTACCAAATCTTAGTCATGAAATTTGCCAAATTTTAAGCTTGGCAGGCACGGAGAAAGGAAACCCAGGAGAGGCCTCGGCCAGCACGGACGTATTGGAGAAAGGGTGCGGAAGTCACGTGCTGTTTTTCGCAGAGGAGGACTGGGATGGGTACCCCAAATGTCAACATTGCCATAGCAACCGCGTTCCTGAAGCTTTCGCTGCTGCTATTGGCTCTGAAAAGCGAGATGAGATTTTTTCGCCAGTGTCTTTCTCGCAGTGCTATTTGTTTGTGAGAAAAGCTGACTTTGGAGTATGGTGTGTAAGCTTGACAATTGTGTTTTGGGTCGGTGAGTGTGAGTGTCAGCATAGTCCCTTAATAGCTTTTTCTGGTCACGAAACTCCCGCCTCAGTTTAATATAGAGCCAGCGCATGCTGCCAGGGGCGCCATAATAAAAGAAAGGCCACCTAGCTGAGCGGCCGCCGCAGGCGGCAGCGGTATTTTTTCTCCTCTGGTCGCGTTGCGGCCGAAAGCCCAGCTTCTTTTCAACTTTATTTACATTCTATTTTGTCGTAGCAATTACAGTATCCAAACTTCAACATCTGAGAGTGTTTTCTAACCGAAATCAAGCCATGTACAAAAAGTAAACAATCTCAAAGTCAGCTGGCGGCTCCGTGTGTCAGCAGACGACGCGCATAGAATTCTTACCGAGAAATCTGTCGTTAGTTGGCCCAACCGGCTTCAATCAAAAACTTTGAAGCGACTTTTAAGCGAATAAGACATTAGCGGCTGGGCATTGCCAGTAAACGACAACCTGAGCTCAAGGTCGTGTGCAGTTACTGAATTCCGATTGCACTCGAGCCGTTCAGGCGATGGTGACAGATTCTAATCGCACGTAACATAAAATGTTCTACGACATCAGAATTAGTTTGAAACAGGTACGGCAGATCGCAGAAACAGGTACAGCAGATCGCAGCCATGAATGAAATGCTTGCTTGAAGGGAAGTATTGTCATTTTCATGCATCGCAAGCATGCTAGTTTTCGTGCGTGTTAGTCCAAATGTGCGACAAAGTTTTCAAACGTGATTTTCGTTGTTAGTATACCCTATGAAAACGCAAACGGATTATTACGCCCGACTGACTCAGCACTCCACTCATTAATCTCTAACTCGCACAAGCAGAGTGACGAGGATTGACGGTCCGTTGCACTCGGTACCATACCTTCTTGGCGAACTGCGAAGCATAATACTATCTGAATTGCGAGCTTTTTCTGAAGCAAATGTGGCCATTCTCTAAACCCGCAAAAATTCTTATGAGAAATAACATTTAATTTTCGCTTTCACTCAGCACTGCTGTAGTGTAGAGCTCAAAAACGATCTGAAAGTTGTATTGACACAGAAAACTGACATCTTGTTTTTTTGGTGTTGCACTAAGTTCCTAATGTCCCATTTATCACTGCTGGAACCCTACTTTGCTTCAGGAAACAAAATTACTTCTGTGGTAGGACCCTTTTGTAAGCCGCGCAGCGCTGAGGTAGAATCTTAAGCAAATGTTACAATTGTCAATCGCTGTTGCTATGAGCATACGAAATCCATAGGCAAGAACTCAAACTAAGTGGTTATGCGAATAATTTGCCATCTATAAATATTAACACACAGACAGTGCAATCATGGTTACAGGTCATAAATATTTTGTTTAAACCAGAACAAAGTTTTTATATTTGCTTATGTCCTCATGGAGGTACTAATAGGCCCTGATTTTATTTGCAATATATAAATGGAACAAATGTTGTAAACAGAACAGGCTACTGAGAATCACGCGCACACACACACACACACACACACACAGCACACACAGCACACACACGCACAGGCCGTCGAAAACACGAGGAATGGCAGTAGGCGTGAGGCGCGGCTTGTCCCTCGGCAATGATACGGCGTAACCGTTTATCGTGAAATCGTCTGTACGGAGATGGATGATGGATCAAAGTGCTTAGTGTACACACGCACGTACTTGAACTCGAAGCTGAAATCGTCCCTTGCCGTGGTATGGATCGCTTCCAATTCCCGAAGTGCTCACGAACACTTGGCATGCAAAATAGCGATACCTTTTCGATAGTGCCTTTGTACAGCCGGAACGGCCCCCTGGGACACAACACCTGAACGGCATCGTCAGGCGAATGTGCCACTTCAATTGTAGAATGCCAAAATTTGGATCTTGCCTAAAAATCAATCACAAATATAAAGTACGCGTCCAAACTTTCAGCCCACGCCGGCCGCATCTGCAGTCTCTCCGGGTTTAACACGGAGAAAGGTGGCCCCTCAGCTGCGATGGCGCCGCAGCGCGGCGGCTTCATGCGACATATCAAGCTCTCCCATAGAGTGACGACGGAGTTCGTGACCAGAAAAGTATTGAGGGACTATGGTGTCAGCCAGCAACAGATACACTCAAGCAATCACGGCGCGGGTCTTCGTCGTCTTCTTCAACGTGCCAAGGAAAAACACAGGAGCGCATCTGCTTCACTAAAACTGCTACAGAAGTTTCGTAGGCTTTGTTTTGACGCGCGTCAGCAGCACACACTTCCAGCAGTTCGAAACAATGCAAGTACAAAGTGCGCGCCATCTGCTCCGGCGAGCTGCAGAACCCCTGATTGGAGGTGCACACGGAGATGGCACACCAACATGGCTGCACTTGCGGCTTCAACAACGTGACGTCAGGGCCTCTACTGTTTTGTTTCTTTCCTCTATGTTGGCAGGTATGGTAGCATTATCAAGTTGTTTCATTACATTGACAAGGAACCAGGAGCTATGTACAGTAAAATGCCTTTAAGGTGAACTTTGTAACTATTTTCTGACAAGCTGCACAGTTAGGGAAGCCATTTCCACACAAGATCCTTTTAGTTAATCCTAAATTCAGAAATCCACACATACTTCCTTAATGTTGCAGACGCTCTCAGGGCAAGCTTTTGAAGCTCTCCAGTCCGTAGCAGCATTTCGAAGTGCAGCTTCAGGGGTATGTCTGTAAACAGAGCCAGAATGTAAAAGAAGTCAGTTAGGTTGACCATCCATCAGTTCCATCAAAATCTGTGGACCCCAGTAGTTACAGTTTTCACTGTGCCCCGCAAATCAAACAAGCAGTGTAAGCTAACCCGAGACTGCCAGCACTGATGCTCACAGACACAGACAAAATACAGTAACAATTAATTGTACCTTCTTGGTACAAAGGTCGTGTGGACCTTTGGCCATAAGAACACATGCATTGTAGGCCTTTGCAAGCAGGTATGGAAGGCAAGGGATGCATGACCCTCTACATACAGTGCACAAGAAAGAACAACACAAAACACTGTGTACGTCAGTCTTTCTTTGTGTCTTGTCCACGTGTGTCCTTTACGTACAAGACCTTGCTAGTGTTTCTGAAGAGGTATTTGTGCACTTGTGCACCCCGATTATGGCTGCATTAAGGTGGCAATTGCTGGAAAGGCCTATTATCCTTAAGCACAGCCTACAGAGGCGTTTCAAGCACCGTTCACATGATATCAGGATCAGTACTTACGTCTGCCATCTGCTAGAGTCCAATGTTTCCATTTGTTCGCTGTAGTTTTGTATGGTAGTACATTTCAATTTTTCTTGTGTTCTCATGTGTTAAAATTTATAAAAACGGCTCAACAATCTATTTCTTAAAGGCAAGGCTTACAGTGCCCACCAATGAAGCTTGGTCCAGAACGTTACAGACTTTTCATGAGCGGCTTTATATCCTAGAGAGCCAGTTTAGGTGGATAATCAAAGCATAAATGTTAAAAGTAAGTTCGAACATCTGACTAAGGGACCAGAGAAATATTTGCTACGGTGCAGCAAGCGTGTAACAAATGCTCACTACACTTAACGTCTGACACGTTTACCATGATTTTAGCCTGTTATACCTTGCTTTGTCACAACCATGAGTACATGTTAAAACACCTAATTTTTGCATTTGTCAACTGAAACTTCCGGCAGTAGCACAGGCACTGAACAAACACAAATTACGATTCTGCTGGTGCTAATTGCTCGGGAAGCATATGCTATATATGTAGGGTAGTTCGTTTTCGGATAAAACCTGATTTTACCCGATTTTTACACCCGGAACATGTTTCAGGAGAATCGGGTTAAACACCGATTTCTCCTCAAATTCCAAAGCCACATACCAACCTATTTTCTTTTTACGCAAGCTACCCTGCCTCGGGACAACTAATTTGGGTCCTGTTGGCTTAAGTGACCTATTGTTCATTTCACAAGCTGCGTGCAGCACTGTGGACGCTACACAGCCCTCAACCAACTACCCAACGAACACGCCTGACTCCTAGTAAGTAACTCACCGTGACATTCTACGGAGGCCGCTGAAGAAAAGTGACAATAGGGTGGAACCACCTCGGCATGCCCCGTAGCTTCGACCCTGCTGCACGCAACTTGTGAAACGCACTATCAATACCCCTTCAACCATGCACAATAGAAGCGAAAGAGGGCAACTGCAGTCTTTCTGTACAGATGAATGCATGGATTGATGCGATAACAGGTTAGTCTCTTAGGTGAGAGGGAACTGGTGACCCGAATCATGCGTCTGATTGGTTTAGAGCACAATAGAAGCGAAAGAGGGCAACTGCAGTTTTTCTGTACAGATGAATGCATGGATTGATGCGATAACAGGTTAGTCTCTTAGGGGAGAGGGAACTGGTGACGCGAATCATGCGTCTGATTGGTTTAGAGCGCATGATGTTTAGACGCATGATCATCATCATCACTTTCAACTCCCCAGGCGACTGGCGAGTGCAATGCTGAACATAGAACCCCAGTATGAGGCACGGAAAAATTTGTTAGAGATGAGAAGACACTGGATGTCTGGCATAAAGAGAATGAAGACCTCCAGATCGCAGCGAAATTGTTGTGCCTAGCTAATGGAAGTTGTGATGTTGTGAGAACTTTCTCTTAGCTGGGATACGTTCAAAGATCAGACTGGTCTCGGATGGAGACCAACATGTTGCGCATGCAGATAATAATGTATGTTAACACAGATGTGTAAAAAATCGATGAGCAGCTTTTCGTGAATAAAATGTTGTATTTCCTAGAAGTTATCGATGCTCTTTACAGTCATTATTACTTCTTGATTTCCAAACAAATGCCGAAATTCGGAGTATTTGCTAGAAAACCTTGTATCCCCCCCCCCCGATTAGCAGCTTGAAACAGATCCGTAGTTTTAACGTGTTAGCATTAGGAGCTCGCGATACTCTTCGATAAAGAGAAAAAACACAAATGTAATGTGTTAATATGTACATTTGTAAATTTAACCCAAAAATACACAAATTTCACAATGGTTCCACAAAAAACCCAATGTCTCCCCGATTATCACCTTGAAAAATAGCACCCGATTTTTACCCCCCGAATTTAAACAAATATAAAACTTGGAAAACGAACAACCCTATATATGTCCCGCCCTGAATAACACTTTCGTGAGCAGCTGTTGCAGAGAATTGGGACTAAAAAAAAAATGGGACTGTTGTGACAATTATTAGAAAACACATGCTTAGCTCTTCTTTTTGCACATTGTTATAGAGGCTACATTTGACTAGTACAATTCATCAGACCAACAGAAGCCCAACAGGAGGTTTCCAGGAAGTATCTGTCTTATATATACACATTTACAATGTTCCCATCAATGCAAGGTGGCTGTTCCGTGTGAGGTGCCATAAGTAAGAAATACAGAGAATCTGCAGACTCTGAGCAAGACGCTCTCTACATTTTTAACACATTAATTTTCAACAAAATTTATCGACATACACGATGCACCCCTGCACTGCAAGCGCTCTAGGCACCTTTAACTCTACATAGCTTCCATATCTAAGCCTCAATTTTTCACGAGTCGCATGGCTTTGAAAAAATAAACCCCTGTTTCTATGCAATGGGAGGCTTGATTTCCTTCAAGTGTGGTGCCCCTGTCAAACTGCACTTCAGGCTTGACAGTAGAAAGCCGCCAAAACATTGTTCAGGAAACTTGCACGTACTCCTCGCATTCACAAAGCAAGCGAGAGCCTGCGGCAGCCGAGCGAGCTGGAGCTGTTAACAACTCCTAGAACCACCACTTTGAGGTGTTGGCCGAAGCAAGCGGTGTCCTGGCCGTAACGTCACCCACAAGAGGGCACTGCTCCAATTTCTCGCAGCTAATAGCCCACTAATGCACCACTCTGCCTGGCTAAAATGCATAAACGAGATGGCTTCAGTGATGCTTCATGGCATGAATGAACTCATGAGCCAAAGTTGATAGCGTGCATGTACGAGGGGTGCCTGAAAAGTTCGCAGCCCACCCGTGAAATCTTTTTCGTGCGATCTTATCTGAATGGTCTCATGAGCAATCTGGATTTATTTCGATTTTTTTGGTTTCAGGTACAGTGGTTTAAAGCAAGGTCGCGAAACTGAAATATGGAAAGGGAGAAATTTGCAAAGTGAGCAGTCATTCAATACCTTTTGAAAAAAAGACTGACACCACAAGAAATTCACAAGGACATGCTGTAAAGATTAGGGGACAATGCTCCTTCTTATGCTATGGTGAAAATGTGGGTTGCCGATTTCAAGCGAGGCCAGACATCAATTGAAGATGCTGCCTGCAGTGGTCGTCCCTCAACAGCATGCACAGATGAAAATGTCCAAAAAGTGCAAGACATCGTAATGGCTGATCGACGTGTCACACAGCGGCACATTGCAGAATGTGCCGCTGTGTGACACGTCGTGGAGCCACGTCGTGAATCAGTGGAGAGGTTTGGCCATATCCTAACACTGCTCCTGAACATGCACAATGTTTCAGCCCGGTGGGTGCCCAGACTTTTGACATTAGAGAACAAACGTCTGAAAGAACTTCACTCTACAGAAAACCTGGAACTTTTTGAAGCTGATACAAATCTTTTTCTGCAGAGATTCTTAACAATGGATGAAACTTGGGTGCATCACTTTCGTCCCGAGTCAAAAGAAGCCTCGAAACAGTGGAAACATCTCACCCCCCGCCCCAAAAAGTTTTCGAAAAGGTGGTTCCATCCGCTGGCAAAGTTATGGAATCAGTGTTCTGGAAACTGCAAGGGTGTCATTCTCTTGGAATTCCTCCCGAAAGGTCACACCATCAACGGGGAATACTATGCAGCTCAGATTAGTCATCTGAGGTCGGCAATTAAGCAAAAACGGCGAGGGATGTTCCGGAAAGGGGTGCTGTTTCACCAGGACAACGTGCTGGTTCACACATCAGCTGTTGCGATGGCTGCAATTCACTCCTGTGGTTTCCAACTGCTTCAGCACCAGCCCTATTTCCCTGACATGGCTCCCTCGCACTACCACCTATTCCCACGGATGAAAAAGCACTTTGGTGGAAGTCGTTTTCCTACTGATAAAGCCGTCATGAACGCCGTAAAAGACTTTTTGGAAGAGTAGGACGAAACGTTTTACCAAAGTGGAATAATGAAACTCCAAGAGTGATGGCATACATGTGTGGCCCTCAAGGGAGACTATGTTGAGAACTGACTGCAAAATTTTGTCACTACGTCCGGGTCAGGCCGCGAACTTTTCAGGCGCCCCTCGTAGTTGATTGTGACCCCCCCCCCCCCCTCTACCCCTGTTGTTACTGCACTGAAAATTAACACAATGTATCCACAGAAGGTGTAGTTATATGCAATAAGCTTTTAAAGAAATGCAAGAATAAACAAGTCACAGTAGCACCACAGAACAAGTGCTCTACGTGAGCGCTGCCTGTGCTCAGTTACATGTACCCCACTCAAACACCACCATGGAGAGTTCTGGCTTAATTTTTACCACCTGCCCTTCTTTAACATGCAACTAAATCTAAAATCTAAGCACTGGAGCATATTTGCGTTCGTTCCCCTTGCAATACGGTCACCGCAGCAGGCAGTTGAACCCGTAATAGTGTGTTCATCAGGAGAGTCATATTAAACTCAGCAAGGGTAATAGAGATAGTTAGCCTTTACATTTTTTTTAATACAAAAACACCTGTTTTCCTTCTTAGTGCTGCAAGTTGCTTATTAAAAAAAAAAAAGCAAGCATCATAAAACCTGACACTTACACAGCGCGACATTCTATAGGAGAGAGGGTGCAGGGCGTCAATACCGCAGCCTGTACATCACTTCACTGCTTTCATTTGAACTCTCAACAAAATTATGCAACATATTTTTGCATATAACAAATAACCGATGAAAGGATATAATACTGGGGAAATTTGAGCAAAGTTAGTGACGATTATTTTTTTTACTAATTTCCACATAACACCTAAATTTTCTGATGCTTCACCATTTTTTTAACTTTGCCACCAAAATTAGAAAGAATGGTACATAAGAAGGACTAAATTAACTTAGCTGCATGTTTAGCATGCAGTAATGTATGCGCATAAAAACGTGAGCAAAACCCCGTTATTGACCCTTTTCGCAACGATCCCGGGAGTGTTGCCATGTTTGATCACATGGTGACACGTCCATTGCTTGCCTCAACTGCCTTCCTTGCCTGCGTGTTTACAATGGATGGATATGACAGCGGTGCGGCTTAGAAACCTCTGTTTCGGGAGATATTGTAGACAGTGACTGGGTGGACGACACGAAGCTTTGGCCACAGCTTGAGAGAACATGCAAAAGTGCTTTCGGAGCTGATTAAGC